>NC_086445.1:567187212-567459624 GCF_028390025.1 Pseudophryne corroboree
TTTGGTGACAGTTGGCGAGGAGGAGGAGCAGAAGATTTTGGAGCAGATGATCTTCCACGCTCAGTTGCTCTCTCTCTGAAACGTAAATCAACTTTCGTGCAGAGTGAGATTAGCTCATCTAACTTAGAAGGTAAGTCTCTGGTAGCTAACTCATCTTTAATACGCTCAGATAAGCCATGCCAGAATGCAGCATACAGGGCCTCGTCGTTCCATGCCAGTTCGGATGCCAGGATCTGGAACTGTATCAGATATTGTCCTACAGTACGTGACCCCTGGCGTAAACGGAGAATCTCGGATGAAGCTGAGGTTACCCGGCCTGGCTCGTCGAAGATGCGCCTGAATGTTGACACGAAGGCAGTGTAGGAAGATAGCAGGGTGTCGGACCTCTCCCATAACGGTGATGCCCAATCAAGGGCTGAGCCACTGAGAAGAGAAATAATGTAGGCAATTTTTGTACGGTCACTGGGAAAATTGCCAGGTTGTAGCTCAAACTGAATCTCACACTGGTTGAGAAATCCCCTGCAGAATCTTGGAGATCCGTCAAATTTTGCTGGCGTTGGAAGATGAAGACGTGGAGCAGAAATGGGTAAGGTGGGTGGGGTTATAGCTGGAGTCACTGTGGTTGACGCACCAGACGCGCCTGATCCACGGAGAGTTGTCTGAATCCCATCCAGCCGAGTAGAGAGATCCTGGAGACAGCGGATGATGTGGCCCTGTGCAGCCTCCTGATGTTCTAGTCGGGCTGCCAGTTCTTGCATCGGCCTGGCCGCTTGATCCTGGTCTCCGGCTGGATTCATTAGGTCAGTGCTTACTGTCACAACTGAGGGCCTGAGCTGACGGGAGGCAGCCTCAGTTGTAGGGGCTGAGATGTACCGGAACCTGGGAGGTTGTATCAGACCCCTGGACATGTAAGTAACATGAATAATAACTGCCCGAAGGCGTGACCACGACAACTTGGATAAAAGTCAATGATGTTTATTATGACAACTCCGCAACACAGCAGCAGTAAAAGAAAACGTAAAAGTCAGCAAAGAATAAATACAGTTCCTGGGTACTACAGGATGGCAGGAGCCACAGGGCACTGGTAGTGTGAGATAGTTCTTATGATCTTCTAGATGGAAAGTCCTTACCAGGCCCGACTGTAGCAATGGAGAAAACCCAGGATTGTGCCAGCTGGTGTTCCAGGAAAAGCTGGGTTGCTGAAGATAAAACAGCTGCTGTGGATACTGGCTGGAACCAGACTGTTGTTAGCATGGAGTGGATACTGGCTGGAACCAGTTAAATAATAAATGAACTTGGGAGCGATGAAATATGAACTGAAATGTAGAACTTGAGAGCGGAGAAATAATAATACCGGTGGAGAGTGGTAAAGTGTAGAAAGGACACCGGCCCTTTAAGGGAAGCTGTACTCTGCTGGAAGCTGAGCTGGAAGCAGGTAATGTTGTAGCTGGAAACAGATGAATCCACAATGGATTGGAGAGTCAGGCTACACCGCAGGTGGAATGCTGGTGCGGGTCTCTATGGTGGAAGTCTTGAGACAGGAGCTGGAACCTGGAAGACAATCACAGGAGAGAGACAAACAGGAACTAGGTTTGACAACCAAAGCACTGACGCCTTCCTTGCTCAGGCACAGTGTATTTATACCTGCAGCAAGGAAGGGATTGGCTAGGCAATTATGCAGATTATCAATACTGAGAACAGATTGGTGGAAATGATCAGCTGACAGAATCCAAGATGGCTGCGCCCATGCAGACACTTGGAGGGAAGTTTGGTTTGTAATCCATGTGGTAATGAAAACAGTAATGGCGGCGCCGGCCACCGGAGACAGGAGGCGCCAGGCTGACAGATGCACATCCAACCACGCGGACAAAGCGGAGGCCGCGGCTGACGTAATCGCCACTCAGACACTCTGCATGCAGAAGTTCAGGGACGGCGGCGGAGGCCGCGGGAGACGCCATGCCAGGTGTAATATGGCGTTTACTGTGACAGCGTCCCAGAGTGACAGGAGAGGATACAGGAATGTACACATCAGGATAACAGATGGGATCCGGTCCTGGAGCGCTGAGCCAGCCTTAGGAGGCATCTGATGGGTAAGAAATGGCGTCCAGATACCCGGATCGTGACATATAATGTTTTATGCGTTATATAGTGAAAATTGTAATATTCTCTTTATTGTATGTTTTCTTTCATATAGGTAGAGGGTGACCACTGTCTACTAGGAAGGGGGAGATGCCAAGCTGAGTTTTTGGCCAGGTAATACAAACAAACTCTACTGAGAAACAGTGTACCAGCTGGTGCTTCTATTATTTCTATTAACTAGCTGGTACACTGTTTCTCCTTTGCAAAGAGGTGTGTAGCGGAAACTGAAATACGATTCATCTGTATATGGCTGCACCCAAACCATGTGTGGACAGCTGGGTGGCTTAACACTGATACTCACCCAATATTCCATAAGGAGTGTAACACCATTTCAACTCTACTAATACCGGCTTTGATTTAATGTCTGTAATTCCTAGCCAGTATGGGACAATTGCTTAAATTGAATGAACTGCTTCATGAATTACTACTATTGCAACTGTCAGACTACCACCCTTGCTTTACTCTTTCATGTTGCTAGATATAAGAAATATACTAATACTGCTTGATATTTACTAATGCTTATTATATAAAAGCTTTTTCCTAACCATCCAGGAATTTTATTCATGGTCTATATGGACAATGGCTTCATGAGAAATATTCTCTTATTGCGGGTTTATTCAATTTTATTTTGTAATGTGATGCCGTATGCAGTGGCAAACGCAGGATTTCTAGAGGTGGGTTTCCAAATACAATCCACAATGTTCCGTTGTGCGGAACATTGGAGCAAGCGGTAGAAGGACCAAGTACCAACCCTGGACATTAATGTACACAATGGTCCTTTTATACACTGGATACTGTGTTGAACACAACAGTATTAATATTTAACACTATAGATGGTCTATATCTTAGGCTGTATCAAACATATTTAACTAATATAAATAAAATAAGTGGTCAGGTAAAGGTTAAACATCTGATAATGAATAAATACACAAACATTAGAGAACCAGTAGGAGACAGAACTGTACTTTCTAAGCACACATTCTCCCACCTCATGGTAAGGCTCCTGTCTCTTCTTCCTGGCAGCTACTCTCTGGACGACTGCAGTGACTAAGGGTTCAGATCCATATACACACAGCAAACATGGTAGAATAAGCTATTACCACTTGGCATGTGCAGCAGCTCTGCCCCTTTAAACTGCAGGTGGTGGCGATAGCTCTCATAAGCGTATTATATTTTATTGCTATTGTCATAATCTGAGTCGCTGGCCAAGAGGAGGGGGGTTTCCAGGCAACTGGAACCCCCCCCCCCCTGCGTTTGCCTATGGCCGGATGGTGTTTTATTGTTTAATCCAATATAATAAATACTGAATACTAGCTTGTTCTATTTGTTTCTTTTTTTAATTAACAGTTTAAAGGGTTGAGTAACACTTTTATTAAGAGCAGCAAGTAATCAGTTATCAATTAGAACAAGGTCTTCTTTGTTTTTAGATTTCTACACAGATACAAACTCAATCGCACACTGATGTACAAATGTTGCATACTAGATTCATCAATGTAATCCAGCAAAGTAGTTTTGTCACTCCCAGTTGTTTTATTTATGTGAATAAGATGCAAATTTTGAGCAAGTTGCCCATGACCTGACATGCCAAGAAGGGCTATTTGGTGCTACTGAAGCAACAGTGTATAAGGACACATCTGTGGTTTTCATATTTGCATTCCAGTCACTGGAATATCTATATATGCGCATGGGCCACTGGGTTCATAGGGGCCCACACAGCACACCCTGCAACCATTTTTAAATACCTCTTCGGAGTCCCATGGCAGCGGCAGTGACTGTGAGCACTAGGTGGTGCTTAGATCTCCTGGGAAATTACATGGTATCCATTTTCCTGATATGTTTTATGCGTGCACAGTAGAGAAATTTACCAGCCGCCGCACCATTTTCCAGGAGACCTGCACACCACCTACTGCTCAAAATCACTGCTGCTGATGCTGCCTGCTAGAGAGGAGTGAGCCCAGTCAGAGACTTAATATGCCCCTGTCTTAATATGTCCCTATCTTAATATGTCCCTGTCTAGAGAGGATTTCTGATGTTGAAAAGTTTACTTTATAGATGAATACCTTGTTGTAACACTTCCACTATGTAAAAGTAGTGCCTTAATCTCCATAAATGGGAGCCAAGCAATATAGGACAGTTAAAGGTAGTGTCAGCAGTTGGCAAATAAGGGATGACCAAAGAGAAATTGATAATCAATAATCAAATGATGTTCTTAAATAACAACAATGGTTAGAAGAATAATTAAACTACAAATAATTTAAAAATAATTACAAACACTTTATCTGAAGGAACATAGTAATTGCGGTTGAAAAGAGGCAAACCTGTTTATTGAATTAAGTTGGGTTGATTTTAATGTACCTGTAGAAGAATGTTTTAGGACTATTTAACAACTACAATCACGTTACACCCGGATTAACAACTTCAATATTTTAAATGTTGTAGCCTTGGATATCATTTTCAATCAGAAATTCATCCAATCCCCTTTTAAATGCAAATGCAAGTGAAAATCAGACATACAAATAACGCAAAAAAGAAAAATGAAATTCTCATTTAAAACTTCAATGCATTTCGTGGCACCTAGCTGCCTCCTCTGGCAATATTGAATGAATGCCTGAAGACATTTAAGTAACATGCTTATTTTAGTTAGCTTTCCAAAACATTAGAATTGCAGCCAGGGGCACTTTAAGAGAGGAGGAGGCCCGTGTCCATCCACCTCCATTCGGGCCCCATCGGGCCCCCTGGGAGCGCTGCAGAGTCTGAGCGCCAGAGGGCTCAGACTCTACTGCGCATGTGCAGATTCCTGGAAAAATGGTGCAGCGGCCATTTTCCCAGTGATTACTGCGCATGCGCAGATCTCTGTGAAAATGGCCTCTGCGCCATTTTCACAGGGATTTAACAGTGCCTGTGATGTTGGTGCAGGACTCTAGAAGGGGTGAGTATTAAGAAAATTAGTGTATTTGAGTAGCCAGACTATGACTGACATCTAAAAAATGTTTTGCAACTGTCTAGTCATTTGAGAGGACCTATGCAAAAAATGCTTTTCTTCAGCAGTTTGGAAATAAGTAGTAAAATACTGTAATATGCACATTACTAATTACTGATTTTTTAAATTTATTTTTCTGATGGGGAGTACACTTTTTCTTTCTCCCAGTTCACTATAATAAATTTTGTTAACTGGCAGCAAATTTTGTTAACATCACCATTGTTAACATCACCAAACAAACCACATCACCATTAGAATCCTCATTGTCAACTTCCTCCGCAGCGCCATGCTGCTCCCCTCACCGCTGCTGTCAGCGCACCCGGCAGTACACAGGGAACGGCCAAATCCGACAGTCGGATTTGGCCACTCTTTGATTAGGGGTTGTCGGGTTCATTCCGACAACTGCATGTCGGAATGGACCCGACTCTTATTGAATATACCCCTTAGTCATCCAGAGACTTCGGAGCACATCTTTTTTTTCTTTGCATTATGTGCTCTTTGGGGCCTATTTTTCAAAACTGCCATCCTGTCTGCCACTGCAGTGCCACTCCTACTGTAGATTGGCCAGGTGTTTGTGCCATCCACTTGTGTCGCTTAGCTTAGTCATCCAGCGACCTTGGTGCAACCTTTTGGCCTAAAAACAATATTGTGAGGTGTGAGGTGTTCAGAATAGACTGGAAATGAGTGGAAATGAATGTTATTGAGGTTAATAATACCACAGGATCAAAATTACCATCCAGTTCTGTGATTTTATCTGTTTTTATGGGGGTTTTTAAAAAAAATCATCCAGATCCAAAACCAAAACCCAAAAGGGTGGTTTTGGCAAAACCAATCGAGATCCAAAACCAGAACACAAAACCCGAAAAGTGTCCGCCGCACATCTCTTGTTATAACATATTTTTGATGTAGCCTGACAAAGCTAATAATTGTGATACATGTACTGTATTTCTATATGTATCTAGTTATTTATGTTTTTATCACGAACAATGGAGTATTTATTAAAAATGTATAGAACCTAGCAACTTATCAAAATTTATTTTTTTCTGAATATAAGCAATGCCCCTTCTTAGAAAGGGTATACGTTTAAGTTGCCAGCTGTCGGGATCCCGGCATTCAGGATACTAACGCCGGAATCGCAACAGCTGGCAATGTCGGCAGTCAGAATACAAGCCAAACAGGACTATTCCCACTCGTGGTTGTCCACGACACCCATGGACTGGAAATAGAACCTGTGGCAAGCGCAGCGAGCCACTGAGCCCGAAAGGGTACTCTTTGCGCTCTCCCCACTGCCGGCATACTGGCGGCCAGGATGCCGTTGTCGACATACGGGCGGCCACCATCCTGGACGCTGGTAAATAATACCGAACCTTTAGAAAGGTGTAGAAGTGGAAGTGAGCTACTATCCCTCTCACGCCCTAGAAATACTCAGATTTTAAATGCATCAGCAAACTAAAGTGGGTTCCCGTTAACTTAGATTGAGTGGTTATATTTTCTGTACTGTAGTGTTGACTTACCATCTACGGACACATGGGCCTATAGCATAAACATGGGCCTACAGCATTTTATTTCATCTACTTGTTATGGATAATAGAAGAATCATGGTTTCTTTTTATGTTGGTGTTTTTATAACTAAATCTGTATTTGGTCTCATGTATGGGCCAGCATTTACTAAAAGATTAATGCACTCAGGGGCGGAACTACTGGCGGGGCAGGCAGTGCAGTGCACTGGGGCCCCGCCGCACTAAAGGGCCCACAGCCGCCGGCCGGCATTTAGAACAGATTAACATGCGGACGAACGTCCGCATGTCAATCTGCGGTCTCCTCTCACTCCCTGCTGTGGTGCCTGCTCCCCCGGCCCCCCCTCCTATGTGTTGGAGGGACACGAGCGCATCGCGCGTCTCTCCTGTGTCCCTCCTGGCTCTCCCCCCGGCCGATCTAAGGAAGCATGTGCCGTTCGTGAGCTCTGATTGGCTCATGAACGGCACATGCTTCCTTAGACCGGCCGGGGGAGAGCCAGGAGGGACACAGGAGAGACGCGCGCGGCGCGATGCGCTCGTGTCCCTCCAACACATAGAGGGGGGAGGGGGGGCCGGGGGAGCAGGCACTGGGGGGACATATACCTGGCACTGGGGACATATACCTGGCACTGGGGGGGCATATACCCGGCACTGAGGGCATGTACCTGGCACTGGGGGGGCATATACCTGGCACTGGGGGCATGTACCTGGCACTGGGGGCATATACCTGGCACTGGGGGGGGCATATACCTGGCACTGGGGGGGAGGCATATACCCAGCACTGGAGGCATATACCTGGCACTGGGGGGGAAGCAGGCACTGGGGGGGAATATCTGGCACTGGGGGCATATACCCGGCACTGGGGGCATATACCCGGCACTGGGGGCATATACCTGGCACTGGGGGGGGAAGCAGGCACTGGGGGGGAATATCTGGCACTGGGGGCATATACCTGGCACTGGGAGCATATAACTGGCACTGGGGGGGCATGTACCTGGCACTGGGGGCATATACCTGGCACTGGGGGCATATACCTGGCACTGGGGGGGAATATCTGGCACTGTGGGAGAATATCTGGCACTGGGGGGGCATATACCCGGCACTGGGGGCATATACCCGGCACTGGGAACATATACCTGGCACTGGGGGGGAAGCAGGCACTGGGGGGGAATATCTGGCACTAGGGGCATATACCTGGCACTGGGAGCATATAACTGGCACTGGGGGGGCATGTACCTGGCACTGGGGGCATATACCTGGCACTGGGGGCATATACCTGGCACTGGGGGGGAATATCTGGCACTGTGGGAGAATATCTGGCACTGGGGGGGCATATACCCGGCACTGGGAACATATACCTGGCACTGGGGGGGAAGCAGGCACTGGGGGGGAATATCTGGCACTGGGGGCATATACCTGGCACTGGGGGCATATAACTGGCACTGGGGGGGCATGTACCTGGCACTGGGGGCATATACCTGGCACTGGGGGCATATACCTGGCACTGGGGGGGAATATCTGGCACTGTGGGAGAATATCTGGCACTGGGTGCATATACCTGGCACTGTGGGGGAATATCTGGCACTGGGAGCATATGTGGCACTGGGAGCACGGCCCTAGCAACAAGCACTACCCACTAGCAACGAGCATGACACCCAGTGCATGAAACCCCTGGCAACGAGCATGACATCCTGGCACCGTGCATGGAACCAAGTGCATGAAACCCCTGGCAACAAGCAGGTAATTTAAAAGTAATTGGAAGCCTTACTGTAGAACTTAATGTGTAATGGGCATTACGGTGTGTGGCATAATGTATCACGGACATTGCGGTGTGTGTCATAATGTTTCAGGCATTACGGTGTGTTGTATACTATATCACGGGCATTGTGGTATGTGGTATAATGTCTCAGGATCATTGTGGTGTGTGTCATACCGTGTCACAGACATTGTATGTGCTATAATGTATCAGGGGCATTGCAGTGTGTAGCATAATGTATAACGGGCAATGCGGCGCGCGCATTTTTCTACCTTTGCTAGTGCCAATTACGGGGTGTATGGGGGGGGGGGGGGGGCGCCGAAGGATTTTTTGGCTTGGGGGAGAAAAATTTCTAGTTACGCCACTGGTCACAATGACTCATTGTATGTCATGCCACAGCCGCACACCAGTGCTCCCGTGACCCGCCCGTCATAAGGAACGATTCTGGCCACCCGCACACGAAGGAGGGAGGAGGGTCCGTCCCTCCCTCCCTCATATACAAACAGGTCACAGTCTCTCAGTGAAGGAGAGAGCCGCAGCAGCGCTTTGTTACTGGTGGAGGCGCTGCTGCTGCTGCTCCTCTGCTTCACTATAGGCTGTCTCTGAGAACAGCCTATAGGGAAGCAGAGGGGCAGCAGCAGCAGCGCCTCCACCAGTAACACAGCGCTGCTGCGGCTCCCTCCTCCACCTCCCTCCTCCTTCTTCTCTACTGCCCGGGAAGCTGCACCGAGGAGCCTGAGCCAACAGAGAGGGTAAGTATAATTCTTCTTTCTTTCTTTCTTTCTTTCTTTCTTTCTTTCTTTCTTTCTTTCTTTCTTTCTTTCTTTCTTTCTTTCTTTCTTTCTTTCTTTCTTTCTGTCTCTTTCTTTTTTTATTTGTTGGGACTGCCTGCCGCAATGTGTAAAAAGGGGGGACTGCCTGCCGCTATGTATAAAAATGGGGAATCTGCATGCCGCAATGTAAAAATGGGGAATCTGCCTGCCGCAATGTAAAAATGGGGAATCTGCCTGCCGCAATGTGTAAAAATGGGGAATCTGCCTGCCGCAATGTAAAAATGGGGAATCTGCCTGCCGCAATGTGTAAAAATGGGGAATCTGCCTGCCGCAATGTAAAAATGGGGAATCTGCCTGCCGCAATGTAAAAATGGGGAATCTGCCTGCCGCAATGTAAAAATGGGGAATCTGCCTGCCGCTATGTATAAAAATGGGGAATCTGCCTGCCGCAATGTAAAAATGGGGAATCTGCCTGCCGCAATGTAAAAATGGGGAATCTGCCTGCCGCAATGTAAAAATGGGGAATCTGCCTGCCGCAATGTGTAAAAATGGGGAATCTGCCTGCCGCAATGTAAAAATGGGGAATCTGCCTGCCGCAATGTGTAAAAATGGGGAATCTGCCTGCCGCTATGTGTAAAAATGGGGAATCTGCCTGCCGCTATGTATAAAAATGGGGAATCTGCCTGCCGCTATGTATAAAAATGGGGAATCTGCCTGCCGCTATGTATAAAAATGGGGAATCTGCCTGCCGCTATGTATAAAAATGGGGAATCTGCCTGCCGCTATGTGTAAAAAGGTAGAATCTGCCTGCCGTAATGTGTAAAAAGGGCACGCTATCTGCCGTTATGTGTAAAAGTGTATGGTGTCTGCCGTAATGTGTAAAATGGGGACGCTGTCTGCCGTAATGTGTAAAATGGGGACGCTGTCTGCCGTAATGTGTAAAAAGTGCACGCTGTCTGCCGCTATGTGTAACGAGGGCACGCTGTCTGCCACTATGTGTAACGAGGGCACGCTGTCTGCCATTGTGTAAAAAGTGTATGCTGTCTGCCGCTATGTGTAACGAGGGCACGCTGTCTGCCGTTATGTGTAAAAAGTGCACGCTGTCTGCCGTTATGTGTAAAAAGGGGAATCTGTTCGCTGTAAGGAGTAAAAGGGTCTCTACCTGGTGTAGTGGTGCTACTGTGCGGCGTAATTTGAAGAATGGAGACTACTGTGCACCGTTTTATGAATTGGTATTATTTTGTGGACACACCCCTTCCCCACGAAGCCACGCCACTATGTATTTTTGCGCGCGCCTACGGCGCGCACTGCCCATGGGGTGGACTTGGATGGGATGGGGGGGCCCAAAGCATTTTGTTGCACCTGGGCCCACCGCTTGCTTGTTCCGCCACTGAATGCACTATTGAGTGCTTTGTTGCTAATTGTTTTCACATACCCACCATTAATAGTCTGGAAAAATTAAGGAAGCACCTGCTAGCTTGATAGTGACATCACACCGATACAGGCTGATCAGATTCACAAGTATACTTCCAGGATGTGTTTGACCAGAGGAAGTGTACAGAGGTACCAAGAAGAATGGGGAGTGGGTACTAATTGCCCGCAGTTGTTGGAGGTGCCCGGGTCAGCTCCTAGAACTAATGTGGGGGACAAATGTCCTCCTCAGCAGTTGCTGGGGTCCCATGTGCAGCAACTCTATCTGCAGTAACTAGCACTGTGTTTTATACATTGTCACAGTGCTTATGGAATTTGTTTTATATTGCTCTAGTACTCATTGGTTCACTTCTGATTAATGTTTGTAGCAGTTTTGATTTGCATGTTCTAATAATTTTTTATGCTGTTACTAAATAAATTGATTATTCAATTTTAGATTGCAGACTGGAGTTATATGAATATATTTTGTTCACTAGGAGCTTTTGCTATTCTCTTTTACGCTCCCTAATCTTTTGTAGAGTGTTGGTGGACCTTTAGACTAGCAGCTATTCCGGCACAAGCAGTGGTATCCAGTGGGCACCCTCTCCTTTTTTTAAAGAAATGTACATAGTTAAACAAAATAATTAGCAGCTGATGATAACTTGAACATCACATCGTCATTTGCCAGTACCAGATCGCAAAATTAAATAACCATGCATTCAAACACCAAATTTTGGTGTGTGTGTGGGGGGGGGGAGCTTGTTTTGCTTTCTGTTGCAGTAGATAATGAGTTGCGGGAATTCTCAGTACAGCTGAATGTGAAAATAAAAAAGAATAACTTCTTTTGTCTTGTAATCTAATAATCTTCTTTATCTTCTGACAGAAGGTTTCCCTGACTGCAGATTTTCAGTTTCATGGACTGGATTTACAATCCACAATCAAAATGCCAATGTTTACAGTTTATTGCAGATCATATTAAAGCAAGAGTAGTTTGTTGCAGTGAATGGTAGCTAGGCGTAGTTTACTAAGAATCGTGGGGAAGATGTATTAACCTGGAGAAGGGATAAATAAGTGATAAAGCAGTGATAAGCTCAAGGTGATAACGCACCAGCAAATCATTAAGGATATGAAATCCAGTTAGAAGCTGACTGGATGGTTCATTATCACCCTGCATTATCACTGGTTTATCAGTTCTTTATCCCTTCTCCAGGTTTAATAGATCTGCCCCCGTGTTAAACATGCTGGGCATCGGGGGGTTAATGCTTTGGCCAGGCTGACCCTGACTGTGTTATTACTCCCTACCAGGGGTGGCTCCATAGGTGGGGCTGCAGCTCAGTTCAAAATTCAAATAGGGGAGCCACACCAACTGCCAGTGAGTCAGTTTGAAATGGCAGTTTGGGTGTCTCCTATTTGAAATTTGAACTGCTCTCTACTAGTGAAGTCCAGTGCTGTTTCTTAAAATACTGGGGACCCGTACACAAATTTTCCCCCATCTTTTTATGACCAGGGCAGCTCAAAGAGCACAATGCCAGTTATCTTTAGGGGGGTCCCTACACAATTTATTTTTCTGATTTTTACTGCTCTTTCTTTACTGTTACACACAGAGAAGCAGTGCACGGATCATACTGATCTGTGCAGGCTTCTCCAAACATGTTGCTCACAGGCAGGTCTATTTGAAAAGTGTATTCAGGTCCAAGTTTGCTCCGTGTTTATAAACATGATTCTTTGTAAATTTCTGCGTTCTATTCTTAACTATAGAAAGTTTTTGCGAGTTGTTTCGATGGTATATTAACTTCACTTTGCAGATTCAGATGTACTTTGTTGTTTAATTCGTGATTTTACTCCCGTGTTTAGCTTTAGTAAATCTCAGAGTCAGATAAAATGCCCAAGCATGACTGAGAATGCAAATTCAGACCAACATTATGTTTTGCAAATTTACCTCTAAAGGCCTATACACAGTAGAAGATTTTTTCAGCAATTTGAGCAATAACAACAGCTTTGAACTATTATTCAAATCGTCTAGTGTGTACACAATTAAATGATGAGTGCACGCACGCCTGTTTGAAGCTGGTTGTCAATTGTCCATGCATGCAGCTTAATTTTCAGTGCGTCACTGGTATAATCACTCATAATGGCATGTATGTACGCAATGAGTTATGTCCAATAAGAGCGATTTGATCGATTTGAAAGATCTGGAACTTTGAAGCCACTTCTAGGACCCTCCCAGACTCCATTTTACACAGCACTTTGCAGGTCAGAGCAGAAGCACAATGCGGTCAGCAGCTCTAAGTTCACACTGCCCCACCAATGTGTCCTACTGCCCCACCAATGTTTTTTTAAAGACACTGCACCGCCACTGCCCCACCAATGCAAATGCCCGACTAAAGGGAGGAATAAACCACACCAAACTGCCACAGAGCACAAATGCAAAGAGGTAAAATGTCTGCTAGGCATTTATCCCCTCCTAAAGCCCTGCCCGCACGCGCACACACACACACACACACACACACACACACACACACACACACACACACACACACACACACAGATGCCTCCCCAGAATTAAAATACATTTAAATAAGGCACCAAAACCAGCTTCAGAAGTGATTCCCAGCATATCATTCGTCGTTAAGATCGTTTGTAAAAACGCTCAATGTGTACACTCAATATTGTTTGTCAGGGACTCCAGGAAGTTCAAGGGAAATCGCTCATCTTCCAAATTGTTCATCTTTTACATTTTTCAAGTCTTCTAGTGTGTATGGGCCTTAAGTGTTAAGTGAAGAATTTGTTCTATCCTGGGTCAGATATGCTAAGCCTTGAAAAGTGATATATTTCACAGTGATCAACTCCCATCCAATCAGCTCCTAACTGTCATTATTCAAACACAGCCTGTAACATGGCAGTTAGGAGCTGATTGTCTGGTACTTTAGCACCGTGAGTGAAATGTATCTCTCGCCAAGGCTTAGTACATCTGAACCCCTGTGAGAGATCTTTATTCAATGTGAATAACAGAAATAATATTAAACAATTACAAATAAAAAAAGAAAACAACCTTCGTCATACATTTTTTTTCTCTGCACTGCACTGTGCTCTAACTGTAAACAACATTAAGTATAACATTATACTAGCGGCATATTATCTTTGGGTTTATCTATGGAACAGGTATTTGTATGACACATTTAAATCACAGAACGTGTTGCTCTGTGGAAAAATTCAAGCATGTTCACACATTTGCATGTGAAAAATGATATCCTATATTTATAAAAGATACAATATGTTTATGCTTTATTAGCCTACTAGTATATGTCAAAGAGATTGTGAAGTGCAAATGATTGGCCTGATGATAAAGCTCTATAACTTGCCGGAAATGCAGTTTCTTCTCACATTCCAAATAGAAACCCTACAGCAAACACTGATCAAACACACAACTTCTAAGAAAATATTAATGCAGTATTTCATCCACAAGAAACCTCCAATGAAATAAGCATGCACACAAGGGCTTTATTATTTCAATAATAAATTATTAATCACAATAATACTAACTTTACTAATCAAATACATTAGTTTTTCAATTTATCTAAAATGAAATAGGCTTAATATGGTTTCACTGATGTAGTAATTTTATTGTTTTCTTGTGACTATAGTTTAATAATAAGAGGCAAAAAAATTACAGAACACTATGTCAAGAGAAAAAAAAGAGTATGTTTTATGCAGAAGTTATGTCAATAATAAAGCTTAAAACTGCTGTGGTTTCTAAATAGAAGATACAGTAGATCTCAACCAGAGTGACAGAACATAGAAAAGTTCAATCAGATCAAGACGCATCCTACCACAATACAGTGTACAGCTCTGTAAATTCATCATTTTGGTCCTTTTATAACATTTTAAATATGCTTATCCTCCAAAACAATTTTTTCATGTAGATATGGGTACATAAAGAAGTGCATTCATCTGTATAATCTACACTCATTAAAGAATGTGCCTGATTCACCATATGCCTTCTATCTGTCGTAAAAGACTTTAAACCAATGCAGATGCAACATTCGTGGCTCACCAAACCATGCATTTTCCGTATTAACAAAAACTGGATGCATTTGTGCAAAATATATACTCCCTGGGACCTGATGTTTGTGTTGTAAGAGGAAGACACGGCCTATTCTTTGTAGAGATGAGCAGTTCCGAACACTAGGGATCCGAGTCCACCCGAGCCAGACTTGGATCCACGTCAAGGTCAAACGTCATCCTCAGAGCATCGGATTCTTGTGGGACTTGTATTATAAGGCAGCATGGCTGAAACTCGGCACCATTTCAGTCTAATGCACGCTGTTGTTTGCTGCGCTATACTCTGCTGTATTGGCTGTGCTGTGTTCAGAGTCTCACAAGTGGGTGTGTTCTGTATAGTGACTGTATAGGGGGGACGCTGATGTATTAGAGATGAGCGCCTGAAATTTTTCGGGTTTTGTGTTTTGGTTTTGGGTTCGGTTCCGCGGCCGTGTTTTGGGTTCGAACGCGTTTTGGCAAAACCTCACCGAATTTTTTTTGTCGGATTCGGGTGTGTTTTGGATTCGGGTGTTTTTTTCAAAAAACACTAAAAAACAGCTTAAATCATAGAATTTGGGGGTCATTTTGATCCCAAAGTATTATTAACCTCAAAAACCATGATTTACACTCATTTTCAGTCTATTCTGAATACCTCACACCTCACAATATTATTTTTAGTCCTAAAATTTGCACCGAGGTCGCTGTGTGAGTAAGATAAGCGACCCTAGTGGCCGACACAAACACCGGGCCCATCTAGGAGTGGCACTGCAGTGTCACGCAGGATGTCCCTTCCAAAAAACCCTCCCCAAACAGCACATGACGCAAAGAAAAAAAGAGGCGCAATGAGGTAGCTGTGTGAGTAAGATTAGCGACCCTAGTGGCCGACACAAACACCGGGCCCATCTAGGAGTGGCACTGCAGTGTCACGCAGGATGTCCCTTCCAAAAAACCCTCCCCAAACAGCACATGACGCAAAGAAAAAAAGAGGCGCAATGAGGTAGCTGACTGTGTGAGTAAGATTAGCGACCCTAGTGGCCGACACAAACACCGGGCCCATCTAGGAGTGGCACTGCAGTGTCACGCAGGATGTCCCTTCCAAAAAACCCTCCCCAATCAGCACATGATGCAAAGAAAAAGAAAAGAAAAAAGAGGTGCAAGATGGAATTGTCCTTGGGCCCTCCCACCCACCCTTATGTTGTATAAACAAAACAGGACATGCACACTTTAACCAACCCATCATTTCAGTGACAGGGTCTGCCACACGACTGTGACTGATATGACGGGTTGGTTTGGACCCCCCCCAAAAAAGAAGCAATTAATCTCTCCTTGCACAAACTGGCTCTACAGAGGCAAGATGTCCACCTCATCTTCACCCTCCGATATATCACCGTGTACATCCCCCTCCTCACAGATTATCAATTCGTCCCCACTGGAATCCACCATCTCAGCTCCCTGTGTACTTTGTGGAGGCAATTGCTGCTGGTCAATGTCTCCGCGGAGGAATTGATTATAATTCATTTTAATGAACATCATCTTCTCCACATTTTCTGGATGTAACCTCGTACGCCGATTGCTGACAAGGTGAGTGGCGGCACTAAACACTCTTTCGGAGTACACACTTGTGGGAGGGCAACTTAGGTAGAATAAAGCCAGTTTGTGCAAGGGCCTCCAAATTGCCTCTTTTTCCTGCCAGTATAAGTACGGACTGTGTGACGTGCCTACTTGGATGCGGTCACTCATATAATCCTCCACCATTCTATCAATGTTGAGAGAATCATATGCAGTGACAGTAGACGACATGTCCGTAATCGTTGTCAGGTCCTTCAGTCCGGACCAGATGTCAGCATCAGCAGTCGCTCCAGACTGCCCTGCATCACCGCCAGCGGGTGGGCTCGGAATTCTGAGCCTTTTCCTCGCACCCCCAGTTGCGGGAGAATGTGAAGGAGGAGATGTTGACAGGTCGCGTTCCGCTTGACTTGACAATTTTGTCACCAGCAGGTCTTTCAACCCCAGCAGACCTGTGTCTGCCGGAAAGAGAGATCCAAGGTAGGCTTTAAATCTAGGATCGAGCACGGTGGCCAAAATGTAGTGCTCTGATTTCAACAGATTGACCACCCGTGAATCCTTGTTAAGCGAATTAAGGGCTGCATCCACAAGTCCCACATGCCTAGCGGAATCGCTCCCTTTTAGCTCCTTCTTCAATGCCTCCAGCTTCTTCTGCAAAAGCCTGATGAGGGGAATGACCTGACTCAGGCTGGCAGTGTCTGAACTGACTTCACGTGTGGCAAGTTCAAAGGGCATCAGAACCTTGCACAACGTTGAAATCATTCTCCACTGCACTTGAGACAGGTGCATTCCACCTACTATATCGTGCTCAATTGTATAGGCTTGAATGGCCTTTTGCTGCTCCTCCAACCTCTGAAGCATATAGAGGGTTGAATTCCACCTCGTTACCACTTCTTGCTTCAGATGATGGCAGGGCAGGTTCAGTAGTTTTTGGTGGTGCTCCAGTCTTCTGTACGTGGTGCCTGTACGCCGAAAGTGTCCCGCAATTTTTCTGGCCACCGACAGCATCTCTTGCACGCCCCTGTCGTTTTTTAAAAAATTCTGCACCACCAAATTCAAGGTATGTGCAAAACATGGGACGTGCTGGAATTTGCCCATATTTAATGCACACACAATATTGCTGGCGTTGTCCGATGCCACAAATCCACAGGAGAGTCCAATTGGGGTAAGCCATTCCGCGATGATCTTCCTCAGTTGCCGTAAGAGGTTTTCAGCTGTGTGCGTATTCTGGAAAGCGGTGATACAAAGCGTAGCCTGCCTAGAAAAGAGTTGGCGTTTGCGAGATGCTGCTACTGGTGCCGCCGCTGCTGTTCTTGCGGCGGGAGTCCATACATCTACCCAGTGGGCTGTCACAGTCATATAGTCCTGACCCTGCCCTGCTCCACTTGTCCACATGTCCGTGGTTAAGTGGACATTGGGTACAACTGCATTTTTTAGGACACTGGTGAGTCTTTTTCTGACGTCCGTGTACATTCTCGGTATCGCCTGCCTAGAGAAGTGGAACCTAGATGGTATTTGGTAACGGGGGCACACTGCCTCAATAAATTGTCTAGTTCCCTGTGAACTAACGGCGGATACCGGACGCACGTCTAACACCAACATAGTTGTCAAGGACTCAGTTATCCGCTTTGCAGTAGGATGACTGCTGTGATATTTCATCTTCCTCGCAAAGGACTGTTGAACAGTCAATTGCTTACTGGAAGTAGTACAAGTGGGCTTACGACTTCCCCTCTGGGATGACCATCGACTCCCAGCGGCAACAACAGCAGCGCCAGCAGCAGTAGGCGTTACACGCAAGGATGCATCGGAGGAATCCCAGGCAGGAGAGGACTCGTCAGAATTGCCAGTGACATGGCCTGCAGGACTATTGGCATTCCTGGGGAAGGAGGAAATTGACACTGAGGGAGTTGGTGGGGTGGTTTGCGTGAGCTTGGTTACAAGAGGAAGGGATTTACTGGTCAGTGGACTGCTTCCGCTGTCACCCAAAGTTTTTGAACTTGTCACTGACTTATTATGAATGCGCTGCAGGTGACGTATAAGGGAGGATGTTCCGAGGTGGTTAACGTCCTTACCCCTACTTATTACAGCTTGACAAAGGGAACACACGGCTTGACACCTGTTGTCCGCATTTCTGGTGAAATACCTCCACACCGAAGAGCTGATTTTTTTGGTATTTTCACCTGGCATGTCAACGGCCATATTCCTCCCACGGACAACAGGTGTCTCCCCGGGTGCCTGACTTAAACAAACCACCTCACCATCAGAATCCTCCTGGTAAATTTCCTCCCCAGCGCCAGCAACACCCATATCCTCCTCATCCTGGTGTACTTCAACACTGACATCTTCAATCTGACTATCAGGAACTGGACTGCGGGTGCTCCTTCCAGCACTTGCAGGGGGCGTGCAAATGGTGGAAGGCGCATGCTCTTCACGTCCAGTGTTGGGAAGGTCAGGCATCGCAACCGACACAATTGGACTCTCCTTGTGGATTTGGGATTTCGAAGAATGCACAGTTCTTTGCTGTGCTGCTTTTGCCAGCTTGAGTCTTTTCATTTTTCTAGCGAGAGGCTGAGTGCTTCCATCCTCATGTGAAGCTGAACCACTAGCCATGAACATAGGCCAGGGCCTCAGCCGTTCCTTGCCACTCCGTGTGGTAAATGGCATATTGGCAAGTTTACGCTTCTCCTCCGACAATTTTATTTTAGGTTTTGGAGTCCTTTTTTTACTGATATTTGGTGTTTTGGATTTGACATGCTCTGTACTATGACAATGGGCATCGGCCTTGGCAGACGACGTTGCTGGCATTTCATCGTCTCGGCCATGACTAGTGGCAGCAGCTTCAGCACGAGGTGGAAGTGGATCTTGATCTTTCCCTAATTTTGGAACCTCAACATTTTTGTTCTCCATATTTTAATAGGCACAACTAAAAGGCACCTCAGGTAAACAATGGAGATGGATGGATTGGATACTAGTATACAATTATGGACGGGCTGCCGAGTGCCGACACAGAGGTAGCCACAGCCGTGAACTACCGCACTGTACTGTGTCTGCTGCTAATATATAGACTGGTTGATAAAGAGATAGTATACTCGTAACTAGTATGTATGTATAAAGAAAGGAAAAAAAACCACGGTTAGGTGGTATATACAATTATGGACGGGCTGCCGAGTGCCGACACAGAGGTAGCCACAGCCGTGAACTACCGCACTGTACTGTGTCTGCTGCTAATATATAGACTGGTTGATAAAGAGATAGTATACTCGTAACTAGTATGTATGTATAAAGAAAGAAAAAAAAACCACGGTTAGGTGGTATATACAATTATGGACGGGCTGCCGAGTGCCGACACAGAGGTAGCCACAGCCGTGAACTACCGCACTGTACTGTTTCTGCTGCTAATATATAGACTGGTTGATAAAGAGATAGTATACTCGTAACTAGTATGTATGTATAAAGAAAGAAAAAAAAACCACGGTTAGGTGGTATATACAATTATGGACGGGCTGCCGAGTGCCGACACAGAGGTAGCCACAGCCGTGAACTACCGCACTGTACTGTGTCTGCTGCTAATATATATACTGGTTGATAAAGAGATAGTATACTCGTAACTAGTATGTATGTATAAAGAAAGAAAAAAAAACCACGGTTAGGTGGTATATACAATTATGGACGGGCTGCCGAGTGCCGACACAGAGGTAGCCACAGCCGTGAACTACCGCACTGTACTGTGTCTGCTGCTAATATATAGACTGGTTGGTAAAGAGATAGTATACTCGTAACTAGTATGTATGTATAAAGAAAGAAAAAAAAACCACGGTTAGGTGGTATATACAATTATGGACGGGCTGCCGAGTGCCGACACAGAGGTAGCCACAGCCGTGAACTACCGCACTGTACTGTGTCTGCTGCTAATATATAGACTGGTTGATAAAGAGATAGTATACTCGTAACTAGTATGTATGTATAAAGAAAGAAAAAAAAACCACGGTTAGGTGGTATATACAATTATGGACGGGCTGCCGAGTGCCGACACAGAGGTAGCCACAGCCGTGAACTACCGCACTGTACTGTGTCTGCTGCTAATATATAGACTGGTAGATAAAGAGATAGTATACTCGTAACTAGTATGTATGTATAAAGAAAGAAAAAAAAACCACGGTTAGGTGGTATATACAATTATGGACGGGCTGCCGAGTGCCGACACAGAGGTAGCCACAGCCGTGAACTACCGCACTGTACTGTGTCTGCTGCTAATATATAGACTGGTTGATAAAGAGATAGTATACTCGTAACTAGTATGTATGTATAAAGAAAGAAAAAAAAACCACGGTTAGGTGGTATATACAATTATGGACGGGCTGCCGAGTGCCGACACAGAGGTAGCCACAGCCGTGAACTACCGCACTGTACTGTGTCTGCTGCTAATATATAGACTGGTTGATAAAGAGATAGTATACTCGTAACTAGTATGTATGTATAAAGAAAGAAAAAAAAACCACGGTTAGGTGGTATATACAATTATGGACGGGCTGCCGAGTGCCGACACAGAGGTAGCCACAGCCGTGAACTACCGCACTGTACTGTGTCTGCTGCTAATATATAGACTGGTTGATAAAGAGATAGTATACTCGTAACTAGTATGTATGTATAAAGAAAGAAAAAAAAACCACGGTTAGGTGGTATATACAATTATGGACGGGCTGCCGAGTGCCGACACAGAGGTAGCCACAGCCGTGAACTACCGCACTGTACTGTGTCTGCTGCTAATATATAGACTGGTTGATAAAGAGATAGTATACTCGTAACTAGTATGTATGTATAAAGAAAGAAAAAAAAACCACGGTTAGGTGGTATATACAATTATGGACGGGCTGCCGAGTGCCGACACAGAGGTAGCCACAGCCGTGAACTACCGCACTGTACTGTGTCTGCTGCTAATATAGACTGGTTGATAAAGAGATAGTATACTCGTAACTAGTATGTATGTATAAAGAAAGAAAAAAAAACCACGGTTAGGTGGTATATACAATTATGGACGGGCTGCCGAGTGCCGACACAGAGGTAGCCACAGCCGTGAACTACCGCACTGTACTGTGTCTGCTGCTAATATAGACTGGTTGATAAAGAGATAGTATACTACTAATATTATATATACTGGTGGTCAGGTCACTGGTCACTAGTCACACTGGCAGTGGCACTCCTGCAGCAAAAGTGTGCACTGTTTAATTTGAATATAATATTATGTACTCCTGGCTCCTGCTATAACCTATAACTGGCACTGCAGTAGTGCTCCCCAGTCTCCCCCACAATTATAAGCTGTGTGAGCTGAGCAGTCAGACAGATATATAATATATATAGATGATGCAGCACACTGGCCTGAGCCTGAGCAGTGCACACAGATATGGTATGTGACTGACTGAGTCACTGTGTGTATCGCTTTTTTCAGGCAGAGAACGGATATATTAAATAAACTGCACTGTGTGTCTGGTGGTCACTCACTATATAATATATTATGTACTCCTGGCTCCTGCTATAACCTATAACTGCACTGCAGTAGTGCTCCCCAGTCTCCCCCACAATTATAAGCTGTGTGAGCTGAGCAGTCAGACAGATATATATAATATTATATATAGATAATAGATGATGCAGCACACTGGCCTGAGCCTGAGCAGTGCACACAGATATGGTATGTGACTGAGTCACTGTGTGCTGTGTATCGCTTTTTTCAGGCAGAGAACGGATTATAAATAAAACTGGTGGTCACTATCAGCAAAACTCTGCACTGTACTGAGTACTCCTAATGCTCCCCAAAATTAGTAAATCAAGTGTCTCTCTAATCTATTCTAAACGGAGAGGACGCCAGCCACGTCCTCTCCCTATCAATCTCAATGCACGTGTGAAAATGGCGGCGACGCGCGGCTCCTTATATAGAATCCGAGTCTCGCGATAGAATCCGAGCCTCGCGAGAATCCGACAGCGTCATGATGACGTTCGGGCGCGCTCGGGTTAACCGAGCAAGGCGGGAAGATCCGAGTCGCTCGGACCCGTGAAAAAAAACATGAAGTTCTGGCGGGTTCGGATTCAGAGAAACCGAACCCGCTCATCTCTATGATGTATGCCATGCTATATTCTGCTGTAGATTGTACTGTTTGGTGCACTTTACCCTAGGGCACTTTGTTCACATGCATCTATAAGTCCTGTGATGTACGCAGTTTGAATCAAGCTACAAGTTAAAATATATATATATATATATATATATATATATATTATTTATATATGAACCAGAAAAAACTGCGGCACTCAGGGACTAGTGAAAAGTCTGAAACACTTGCACATCTTGAGAAAGGGGTTAAATTCCCCGAAACGTCGATGGATGACATGTATTGTTTAATACATTGACTTTTGACTAGTCCCTGAGTGCCGCAGTTTTTTCTGGTCCATGTTCATGCATCTCTGAGGGCACCGGGGCATGTTGCTATTTGTGGGAGTGCCGGGCTGTTTGTATAGATATATATATATATATATATATATATATATATATAATATGTATACGTGTGTGTGTGTGAAGAACAGAAAAAATGCAGCGCTACTTATGAGGATATAACTACTATATTTTACAATAAATATAAAAATGAAAATAAAAAATTATACTCCCAACTTTCTGGGCATCAGCTGTCCCTTAAATATACGGTGTTGGTATGATACTATGAAAGTATATGGTAATGGGGGATAAGGGTTCAAGCGACCAACGGTGTCAAAATTGGATGGGGAGTGTGTCTAAAAACTATTTAAATGTATAATTATTAGATATGAAGTTCTGAATAAAAAATGTAAAAATAAATATTTATTGGAGTTACAGAGTCTATGATCAATAAAAAATACTACTATTCAGCTGATTAGAAATATATGAAATGTTAATAAAATCAAGATGTAAAAAAGAGCATAAACTTATCTGAGGTATTGAGAGGTCAGTTGGGGGAAGCCAACGCGTTTCGTCCTTAAGACTTTTTCAAGGGATACTAGTGTGCTGGGATTGGGCTCTTATTTATACCCCCTCTAATGAGGTATCTAGTTATGACCTCATATCCTGTTTAGGGCATCTAGATAACAATAAATCTAATTCCTCATGTTAAAACTTAGATTGGATATTTCAGATAATACTGATAACATATTACATTAAGATATATCTTTCGGGGGCAGATTTTCTATAAAGAGATACAGAGATAAACAAGTTTTTTTAGGATTGCGGTACTTCCGCCACAATTGCGGCGGCGGACGTTCATAGTGCGCATGTGCCATGTCAATGTCCTCCTTCCCATGGTTCATCAGATCTAGGAAGCGGCGCGTCACCAGGAGGGCGGGTTGGAGCATGTCACGTGGTCCCAGCAAACAGGAAGCGGCACGTCACTCTTGGGGGCGGGTTGGAGCGTGTCACGTGGTCCGAGATACATCACTAAAATGCATGGTGGAGCGCATGACGTGGTCTGCGGTGCATTGAGCGCTTGTCATAGTAACCCAAGTGTGGCTCATCAGTTTCAGTATTCCCATAGCAGCCACTATACAATGTTAGTCGATGATGTCTCAGTGCATGTTAAGAATAAAAAATTGGGTTTAAATAAACCATAAAAAAATGTTTGAACAGTCTCTATCTTTTTTTTTTTTTGATGACACAAAACCTAATATATTAGATAATATTGAAATATATACCTATGATGCTTATATCAAGTTAAATATATTTATATAGTAAATGGAATACTCTTTTATCCTAGGAACTTTACTCTTCCAACGATAATTGGCTATATATAAAAATATAAAATTATATAAAAATATATAAGTAATTGTTCTGGTGTCTTGAAAAACTCTATCCATAGTTAATATGTGATGTGGAATTTTCTCGAATAATTACATAGTGTCCATTACTAATGCTAATAGTATATTGATTATTTATTGATATTACTTGATATCTATAATTAGTGCAATTTAAGGTGCAAGTGGATTCTTATATAGTGAGATGGACTATACTATCTGAGCATCACATACTAACTATGGATAGAGTTTTTCAAGACACCAGAACAATTACTTATATATTTTTATATAGCCAATTATCTTTGGAAGAGTAAAATTCCTAGGATAAAAGAGTATTCCGTTTACTATATAAATATATTTAACATGATATAAGCATCACGAGTATATGTTTCAATATTATCTAATATATCAGGTTTTGTGTCATAAAAAAAAAATAGAGACTGTTCAAATGTTTTTTAATGGTTTATTTAAACCCACTTTTTTATTCACAACATGCGCTGAGACATCATCGACTAACATTGTATAGCGGCCGCCATGACAACGCTGAAACTGATGAGCCACACTTGGGTTACTATGACAAGCGCTCAACGCACCGCAGACCACATGATGTGCTCCACCCTGCATTCCAGTGACGTATCTAGGACCACGTGACACGCTCTAACCCGCTCTCCAGTGACGCGCCACTTCCTAGTCTGCTCGGATCACGTGACACACTCCAACCCACCCTCCTGGTGACGCGCCGCTTCCTAGACCTGATGAACCATGGGAAGGAGGACATTGACATGGCACATGCGCACTATGAACGTCCGCCACCGGAAGTGTGGCGGAAGTACCGGAATCCTAAAAAAACTTGTTTATCTCTGTATCTCTTTATGGAAAATCTGCCCCCGAAAGATATATCTTAATGTAATATGTTATTAGTATTATCTGAAATATCCAATATACGTTTTAACATGAGGAATTAGATTGATTGTTATCTACATTCCCTAAACAGGATATGAGGTCATAACTAGAAGGGGGAATAAATAAGAGCCCGGTCCCAGCACACTAGTATCCTTTGAAAAAGTCTTAAAGATGAAACACGTTGGCCTTCCCCAAACTGACATCTCAATACCTCAGATAAGATTATGCTCTTTTTCATATCTTGATTTTATTAACTTTCTATATATTTCTAATAGAGCTGAGCGGGTTCGGTTCGTCGAGATCCGAAACCCCCCGAACTTCACCTATTTTACACTGTTCCGAGGCAGCCTCGTATCTTCTCGCCTTGCTCGGTTAACCCGAACGCGGCCGAACATCATCATCCCGCTGTCGGATTCTCGCGAGATTCGTATTCTATATAAAGAGCCACGTGTCGCCGCCATTTTCACTCATGCATTGGAGATTAAACGGAGAGAACATGGCTACATTATCTGCCTGAAAAGCTCCATATCTGTGCTCAGTGTGCTGCAAATATCTGTGCTCAGTGTGATGCAAATATCTGTGATCAGTGTGCTGCAAATATCTATGTTCTCTGCCTAAAAAGCTCCATATCTGTGCTCAGTGTGCTGCAAATATCTGTGCTCAATGTGCTGCATTTTGGTGACCAACAGTATATAGTTGTACAGTACAGTAGGCCATTGCTGTATCTTGCAGCTCCGTGTCACTGCAAGTATCCATTCCATAACTGTGCTGTATTTTTGTGAGCAGTATATATAGTAGTACAGTGCAGCATTTTGGTGACCAACAGTATATAGTTGTACAGTACAGTAGGCCATTGCTGTATCTTGCAGCTCCGTGTCACTGCAAGTATCCATTCCATATCTGTGCTGCATTTTTGTGAGCAGTATATATAGTAGTACAGTGCAGCATTTTGGTGACCAACAGTATATAGTTGTACAGTACAGTAGGCCATTGCTGTAACTTGCAGCTCTGTGTCACTGCAAATATCCATTCCATATCTGTGCTGCATTTTTGTGAGCAGTATATATAGTAGTACAGTGCAGCATATTGGTGACCAACAGTATATAGTTGTACAGTAGAGTTGGCCATTGCTATTGATATAATAATATTACTGGTATATAATTCCGTTGCAACGTCTGGTTAACAAAGTCCTTATCACAAACATCTGGTTGGAGATACATCCATTTCGAGTTCTGACTGTGATCACCTGGCTGTAAAATCCTCACATCCAACTGGAACGTAACATCATCTAATTTCAACCAAATTTATATATTTTTTTTTTGAAGTCTATCTAGATATTATATTTATCGAATTGAATATGTGATTGGATGTAATCATTGGATATTCTAAACCTTTCTAATCAATGGTAATCACTCCTACTATAAGAACTGATTCCAAACCCCTGATGAAGTCCTAACGGACGAAACGCGTTGGGTTTTGCAACGTCTGGTTAACAAAGTCCTTATCACAAACATCTGGTTGGAGATACATCCATTTCGAGTTCTGACTGTGATCACCTGGCTGTAAAATCCTCACATCCAACTGTAATTTATGTATAAGATTGTAATATTGTTTTATAAGAATTTTTAGAAGGTTGTGTCAATAACGAACGCTTAGGATAAATATCGTTTGTTTCTGTACAATAAAAACTTTTAATTATTGTCATACAAAAGGCATATTGGCTCCCACGAGAATCCATTTCTATATATATATATATATATATATATATACAGTATATATATATATATATATATATAAATGTCGTGCAGGACCGGCACTCACCTCTCATGAATACTTTGCTCAGGTGCCTTCTGCGAATGATCGATATCCAACTGTCCCAAATATACAGCGGCACTCAGAGACTCATGGTAGGTGAAAAAAAACGTGCAAAATTTATTCCATGTTACAAATTGTTCAGGCCAACGTTTCGGGGCACATCCGCCCCTTTGTCAAGGTGAACCACAAGTGAAAAACAAACATATTACAGTACCTTATATAGTGTAGTGGGGAAGACCCGTTGGCGGGAAGCATCGTGGCTGCCGGTGGACTGTGCATCCCACCCGGCCGTCTCCAGTGTGGTGACGTCATCCGTGCGCCGCGCAGTTTCCCCCGCATGAAGTCAGTCTCCTGTGTTGCCAAGGAAACCAGGACGCCTTCGTGTCCTTCCGCCTCTGACACGCTGCGTTCCCATGGAAACCCGGCAATGTACTGGGGCCTGACTTCCGGGTTGTTCACCGCTTGCGCCGCACTGATGTTCTAGTGAAAAAAGTTATATTCAACGCAGGCTCTGTGTATAGTGATGAGCCTGCTGAGCACTGAAACCCCATCCTACTTTATCATACTATAAACATACAAAGATAGCAAAGAAATTGTAAACAGATTCAATCGCTGCCAAAGGCTCCCCAGATAAATCTACTCAGTCTGACACGTACACATTAGATTCTAGAGGCATGGGGCTGGACTGTTGTGCATCGGAGGTGGTGGTACTACAAGGCTATAATACATTCCATTGTATCATCTCATTAAGGCCCTTCGGCCTTATGGTGTCCAGTTTGAACATCCATTTTGCCTCCATGCGTAATAGTTGGCCATGTCTATCCCCCCCTCTGATCCTTCTAGGGACATGGTCAATAATGGAAAAGTTCATATCCTTCAGTACGTGTCCCATCTCTTTGAAATGTTTCGCCACTGGTTGATCCGTGGGTTTACCGGTTAGTACGGCTTTGATTGAAGATTTGTGCATGGCAAAACGCTCTCTGAAGGTGCGTATGGTTTTGCCCACGTATTGGAGCTGGCATGGGCACGTTATTACGTATACTACATACGTTGTTGTACAAGAGAGGACATGATTTATCTTGAAAGATTTGCCTGAAGAGCATGAAGTGAATGTACTACCCGGACTCATGTACTTGCATGTGTCACACCCCAGGCATTTATAGCAGCCCGGGGCCTTGGTAAGAAACGTAGATATTGGCGTTGTTCTGTCAAACCCCGTGATGTCCGTATGCATCACCATGTCCTTGATGTTCTTACTACGAGTATAACATGCCAGTGGTTTCTTTTGCCGAAATGTGGGCAAATTCTTGTCCGTTGCAACAATGGGCCACAGAGCCTTGAGTGCTCTGGGTACCACCGGACTCGACGTGTTGTATTTGGTGACAAACGGTATGGCTTGGGTGTTCTCCCTGTCTCGTTGTTCCAATAACCTTGTTCTCGGTATCTCAGAGACCGCCCGTTTACATTCCAATAGCTCTTTTCTGTCATATCCTCTCTCCATAAAGCGTGTCACCACTTTGTTTAAAGCTCCATCAACGTCGGATGTTTCGCTGGTTATCCTGGCTGCTCTGATGAGCTGCGACTTGGGCAGCCCTTTCTTTAGAGCCCTGGGATGGTGGCTGTTACTTCTTAATAGTGTGTTTTTGTCTGTGGGTTTGTAGTACACTTCAGTGTTGATCTTGTTCCCTTTGATGGATACCCAGACATCCAGATAATTGAGGGCCTCATGGCTACTTTGTGCCGTAACCCTGATGGGTGAATCCCTGCTGTTAATGGAGGTAATAAGCTCGTTGAACTGCTCCGGGCCCCCAGACCATAGGATGAACACATCATCTATGTACCTACAGTACTTAATGATGTATTTGGCAGCTTCCTGGTTGTTGAAGAACATTTCCTGCTCTTCCTGCAGCATGAACACGTTTGCAAATGATGGCGATACGTTACTCCCCATCGCACACCCACTTGTTTGGCGAAAGAACTTGCCGTCGAATAGGAAATAGTTCCTTGTGAGTGTTAGTTCTAAAAGTCTGAGGAAAAGATCCATGTTGAACGTGTCCATCTTGATTTTAGTTAGAAACTCTTTCATTGCTGTCAGGCCCTGAGCTTGGGGAATGCAGGTGTACAGACTGCAGATGTCGATGGTACATATCATGGTCCCCGCTGGTATTTCTATGACTGAATTAAGCATGTTCAGAAATGCGGTAGTATCCTTGATGAAGCCCCTCTGCTGTACAATCAAGGGCTGGAGGATGCTATCTAAAAATCTGGATACCGGTTGGTAAAGTGCTCCTTGTGCAGATATGATTGGTCTCCCCGGTGGTTTTAAGGAATTCTTGTGTATTTTTGGTACCGTAAATAGTACTGGTACCACCGGAAATTCCTGTTTTAATGCCGCACAGAGCTTGCCGGTGATCTCATTGGACTGGTGTGCCTTGTCCAAGATGTCATCCAATTCCTCCTTGAATTTCATGGTGGGATCTGTGTCCAACTGCTGATAGACTAAGCTGTCCGCAAGCTGGTTGTATATTTCGGTTTTGTAGTCCACCAGGTTCATAACTACGATCCCGCCCCCTTTGTCAGCGGGGCGGATCACGATGTCCCTGTATGCCCCCAGCTGTTTCAGGGCTATGAATTCCGCTTTGGGCAGATTATGATGTATTTTTGAGGTGGCTGCTGAATATTTGGAAACAGACTCATCCAGGAGCCGGGAGAATGTCTTGATGGAAGGATTGTGGGATGTGGGGTCAAACTTGGATTTGTGTAGGGAACTTATGAAGGCCTGATGGGGATCCGTGATTGTAGGCGGTGGTTGCGTTTGGAAGAATTCTTGCAAACGGAGTTTTCGGGAAAACTTGTGCAGGTCCGTTTGCCATGCTAGTTGATCAAATTTGTTAATTGGTATAAATGAGAGGCCGTTACTTAATGCTTTGACTTCAATATCACTTAAGTGCCGGTCCGACAAGTTGTAAATTAAGTCTTCTTTCTGGAAGGTGCGCTTCTGGATCCTGGTGTTCTGTTTGCCCCTGCGGGTGGGCGTCCTCTTGTTTTTGTTATAGCTTCTGTGGCCACTGCAGGGGAGTTCCCTAAAGGGATGCTGATGTTGTCTGTTGGACCTTCAGAATCATTCACCGCGAATTCGCTATCACTGTTAGATGTTGCTAATTCAGCACTGTTTTCCTCTCTTCGCTTTCGCCAGCTGTGCTTGGCCCTGTGATTATAAGGCTTGTGATTCCCGGGCTCGCCTCCCGACACCCAGCGATAGACCTTGTTGGTCTCATAATCCTCTTTCACTATTAGAGATTTGTTGCGCTTGAATCTAATAAGCTCTTTTTTATACGCCTCATTCTGTTGTTGTAATTTCAGGATTAGGGCCTGGCTGCTGTCCATCTGTAGCAGTGTTTTGTGTGCTGCCTCTAGTTGATGTATCTTGTCCCTTGTGATTTTAAGTTCCCGAGCAGCTTCCTCCACCACCAGCAGCATCAGGTCTAGGCTACACTTATTCAGAATGCCTATCCATCGATTACAGAAATCCGCATTAAATCTGCCTAATGTGGGGACGTTGCGGACGCGGAACCCACGGGGAATCCTTTTCTCCTTGTGATAGTTGGATAACGATATCCCATGCATAAGATAATCACATTCCCGGCGTTTGAGCTTAATTAGCTGATGATATACGTCATTGATAGTGAACTGTTCCTCCGAGTCGGCCAGATTCTCCGTGAAGTACAGTCTCTCAGCATCCGCCTCTGTGAAACTGTACGCCTCTGTGTCTGCTGTAACAAGACCTCCAAACCCAGCCGCCGTCCCTTGCGTCATGTCGGTATGTGCAGGCAGCTTGAGTATATTGGGTGCTATTGGCAGGATGTTCAATATATAGAAACTTTCTATTCCTCTGTAGTGAGGCGGGTAGGAAAAGTGTCCAGTGCCTAGTTAAAGTGCAAGTGTGCAATAAAGTGCTGTTGCTGTGAAGTGCAAAAAATACCGTGCTTGACTCCTGGGTCTTCACCTTTCCACAAGGGGACTGTTTACACACAAATCTCCAATAAAGAAATTCACATGAAAATATAGGGGTGCCTTGTCCCATGTGGATCGTGCAGTGAGTAACTCTGTACGTCCCTAGAATAAATGTCGTGCAGGACCGGCACTCACCTCTCATGAATACTTTGCTCAGGTGCCTTCTGCGAATGATCGATATCCAACTGTCCCAAATATACAGCGGCACTCAGAGACTCATGGTAGGTGAAAAAAAAAACGTGCAAAATTTATTCCATGTTACAAATTGTTCAGGCCAACGTTTCGGGGCACATCCGCCCCTTTGTCAAGGTGAACCACAAGTGAAAAACAAACATATTACAGTACCTTATATAGTGTAGTGGGGAAGACCCGTTGGCGGGAAGCATCGTGGCTGCCGGTGGACTGTGCGTCGCACCCGGCCGTCTCCAGTGTGGTGACGTCATCCGTGCGCCGCGCAGTTTCCCCCGCATGAAGTCAGTCTCCTGTGTTGCCAAGGAAACCAGGACGCCTTCGTGTCCTTCCGCCTCTGACACGCTGCGTTCCCATGGAAACCCGGCAATGTACTGGGGCCTGACTTCCGGGTTGTTCACCGCTTGCGCCGCACTGATGTTCTAGTGAAAAAAGTTATATTCAACGCAGGCTCTGTGTATAGTGATGAGCCTGCTGAGCACTGAAACCCCATCCTACTTTTAGAGATGAGCGGGTTCGGTTTCTTTGAATCCGAACCCGCACGAACTTCACTTTTTTTTTCACGGGTCCGAGCGACTCGGATCTTCCCGCCTTGCTCGGTTAACCCGAGCGCGCCCGAACGTCATCATGACGCTGTCGGATTCTCGCGAGGCTCGGATTCTATCGCGAGACTCGGATTCTATATAAGGAGCCGCGCGTCGCCGCCATTTTCACACGTGCATTGAGATTGATAGGGAGAGGACGTGGCTGGCGTCCTCTCCATTTAGATTAGATTTAGAAGAGAGAGAGAGAGAGAGATTGCTGTGATACTGTAGATTAGAAGAGAGTGCAGAGTGCAGACAGAGTTTAGTGACTGACGACCACAGTGACCAGTGACCACCAGAGACAGTGCAGTTGTTTGTTTTATTTAATATATCCGTTCTCTGCCTGAAAAAAACGATACACAGTCACACAGTGACTCAGTCTGTGTGCACTGCTCAGCCCAGTGTGCTGCACATCAATGTATTGTATATAAAGCTTATAATTGTGGGGGAGACTGGGGAGCACTGCAGGTTGTTATAGCAGGAGCCAGGAGTACATGATAAATAATATTATATTAAAATTAAACAGTGCACACTTTTGCTGCAGGAGTGCCACTGCCAGTGTGACTAGTGGTGACCAGTGCCTGACCACCAGTATATTAGTAGTATTGTATACTATCTCTTTATCAACCAGTCTATATTAGCAGCAGACACAGTACAGTGCGGTAGTTCACGGCTGTGGCTACCTCTGTGTCGGCACTCGGCAGGCAGTCCGTCCATCCATAATTGTATTATATACCACCTAACCGTGGTTTTTTTTTTCTTTCTTTATACCGTCGTCATAGTCATACTAGTTGTTACGAGTATACTACTATCTCTTTATCAACCAGTGTACAGTGCGGTAGTTCACGGCTGTGGCTACCTCTGTGTCGGAACTCGGCAGGCAGTCCGTCCATCCATAATTGTATTATAATATATACCACCTAACCGTGGTTTTTTTTTCGTTCTTTATACCGTCGTCATACTAGTTGTTACGAGTATACTACTATCTCTTTATCAACCAGTGTACAGTGCGGTAGTTCACGGCTGTGGCTACCTCTGTGTCGGAACTCGGCAGGCAGTCCGTCCATCCATAATTGTATTATAATATATACCACCTAACCGTGGTTTTTTTTTCGTTCTTTATACCGTCGTCATACTAGTTGTTACGAGTATACTACTATCTCTTTATCAACCAGTGTACAGTGCGGTAGTTCACGGCTGTGGCTACCTCTGTGTCGGCACTCGGCAGGCAGTCCGTCCAACCATAATTGTATTATATACCACCTAACCGTGGTTTTTTTTTCATTCTTTATACCGTCGTCATACTAGTTGTTACGAGTATACTACTATCTCTTTATCAACCAGTGTACAGTGCGGTAGTTCACGGCTGTGGCTACCTCTGTGTCGGCACTCGGCAGGCAGTCCGTCCAACCATAATTGTATTATATACCACCTAACCGTGGTTTTTTTTTCATTCTTTATACCGTCGTCATACTAGTTGTTACGAGTATACTACTATCTCTTTATCAACCAGTGTACAGTGCGGTAGTTCACGGCTGTGGCTACCTCTGTGTCGGCACTCGGCAGCCCGTCCATAATTGTATATACCAGTGACCTAACCGTGGTTTTTTTTTCTTTCTTTATACATACATACTAGTTACGAGTATACTATCTCTTTATCAACCAGTCTATATATTAGCAGCAGACACAGTACAGTGCGGTAGTTCACGGCTGTGGCTACCTCTGTGTCGGCACTCGGCAGCCCGTCCATAATTGTATATACCACCTAACCGTGGTTTTTTTTTCTTTCTTTATACATACATACTGCAGTGCCACTCCTAGATGGGCCCGGTGTTTGTGTCGGCCACTAGGGTCGCTAATCTTACTCACACAGTCAGCTACCTCATTGCGCCTCTTTTTTTCTTTGCGTCATGTGCTGTTTGGGGAGGGTTTTTTGGAAGGGCCATCCTGCGTGACACTGCAGTGCCACTCCTAGATGGGCCCGGTGTTTGTGTCGGCCACTAGGGTCGCTAATCTTACTCACACAGCTACCTCATTGCGCCTCTTTTTTTCTTTGCGTCATGTGCTGTTTGGGGAGGGTTTTTTGGAAGGGACATCCTGCGTGACACTGCAGTGCCACTCCTAGATGGGCCCGGTGTTTGTGTCGGCCACTAGGGTCGCTTATCTTACTCACACAGCGACCTCGGTGCAAATTTTAGGACTAAAAATAATATTGTGAGGTGTGAGGTATTCAGAATAGACTGAAAATGAGTGTAAATTATGGTTTTTGAGGTTAATAATACTTTGGGATCAAAATGACCCCCAAATTCTATGATTTAAGCTGTTTTTTAGTGTTTTTGGAAAAAAACACCCGAATCCAAAACACACCCGAATCCGACAAAAATAATTCGGTGAGGTTTTGCCAAAACGCGTTCGAACCCAAAACACGGCCGCGGAACCGAACCCAAAACCAAAACACAAAACCCGAAAAATTTCAGGCGCTCATCTCTACCTACTTTATCATACTATAAACATACAAAGATAGCAAAGAAATTGTAAACAGATTCAATCGCTGCCAAAGGCTCCCCAGATAAATCTACTCAGTCTGACACGTACACAATTCCATATATATATCAATTCCAACCACATCTGAATTAGGCCCAAGGTATGTAGCTATGCACAACAGTAGGGAGACTATGGAAGTAGTAGCAAGTATACTGTTGGGCAGTATGGATGGTGTAATGGTTAGCATTACTGCCTCACAGCACTGAGGTCATGGGTTCGATTCACACCATGGCCCTAACTGTGCAGAGTTTGTATATGCTCCCCGTTCTTGCATGGGTTTCCTCTGGGTGCTCTGGTTTTCTCCCACATTAAAATATACGGTTAGATTAATTGTCTCCCAACAAAAATTAACCCTATTGTGAATGTGTGTGCGTTTACATGTAGTAGGGTATATAGATTGTAAGCTCCACTGGGCAGGGACTGATGAATGGTCAAATATTCTCTGTAAAGCACTGCAGAATATGTGTGCGCTATATAAAGAACTGGTAATAAATAAAATAAATAATACTGTAGCTACACTGGGCTTGAAAGGAAAAGAGGTAACAGACTGAAATTTCCGTCCTGGCCTCATCGCTCCCCCACAACATGCCTCCATTTTGAGAAACAGAGGATGCCGCCACCCCCACTCTGTCCCTAAATGGCATCAGACTGCCAAAATAAATGTGCTTGCGCAGTATGGGCTCAGCACATGCGCAAAGTAGAAAACATCGGTACTTTGCGCTATGCGCCGCAGTTCCATCGGAACTCTTGTTTATAAAAAATTGCAAGCTGTGCAGAATGGAAAACTATTTTTTCCACTTCCGTTGTTTTAATGCGGAAAAGAGTGCAATTTCAACCTTTGCAATGGAGTTAGCCTTATTGTTGGTTACTTAGGACCAGGGGCACTCCAATGTTTTTAGTTTGGGGGGCTAATATATAATTTACTTTTGATGCCCCTAAATTGCTGAATGTTGACCCCTTATTGGCAGCTGGACTTACCTGCCATACCACCTACTAGTAAGAAACATGTACTGTGTGTGTGTGTGTGTGTGTGTGTGTGTGTGTGTGTGTGTGTGTGTGTGTGTGTGTGGGGGGGGGGGGGATGGGGGGGATAGGATGCTGCGAGTGGTGAGAGCAAGGATAAAGGGGAGCTGAGGGAGAAGAGGAGAGGAATATGAAGTGGAAGGGCTTGTCCCAGAGAGGAGGAGCCAACCCACAATAAATAGCCACAAACGATAGGGGTTGGAGCTGGGTGTAGGGCAGTTGAGGGCCATGGGGGTGGGTGGGGAAGGAGGAGTTACAACTTTTTCAAAATATTTAAGAAGTCTGTGGTACTTTTTAATGTGTAGTACTCTATATTCAATCATTGTGATTTATGGTAATAAAAATTCAAAATAGGGACAGTGCAATAATATAGGGATGTGGTTTCATGGGGAAATGGCCTGGCCAACAAATAATACCAATTCACATTACACCACACAGTAGTGTCCATCAGTCACATTACCCAACACAGTAGTACCTCTTCTACACATTATGACATGATAGAGCCCCTTACACACATTACACGACAGTACAGCAGAGTTCCTTATATACATTATGCCAGGTGTAGCCCCTTATACACATTACACCACTCATAGACCCTTTTATACACATTATGCCATTTAGAGCCCCTTTTATACACATTATCAAGGTAGAGCCCCTTATACACATTATGACAGAACCCCTTTTATACAAGTTATGCCATGTAGAGCCTCCTATACACGTTATGACAGGTAGAGCCCCTTATACATGGTATGCAAATTAGAGCCCCTTATACATGTTACGCCAAGTAGAGCCCCTTTTTTTAAACATTACGCAAGGTAGAGGCCCTTATACACTTAGCCAGGTAAAGCCCTTTTTTACACAATTCCCCTACCTGTATATCCCTGCTATATTCCCGCACATCTCTATACTCCTGATATATATCAACCCACCTGTTTACCCCTGTTATAGCCTCACATACCTTAATATCTTTGCCATATATCCGCACACCTTTACACCCCTGCTATATACCCATAAACCTGTATACACCTGCTATATTCCAATAAACCTTTATACCCCTGTTATATTCCCGCACTTACTTGGGTTGCAGATTGCTGGCACATCTCTGGCTGGCAATTATTCCTTAGGCTATCTTAAAAACATGCACTGTTAGGGTCCATGAGGACCAAGTTTGAGAAACACTGGTATAGAAAATCACACCATAGGCGAGATGTAATAGTGTCTGAGATTGCCGGATGTGTGGATTGCTGGCCACCAGTCATTTACAATGAACAAAAAAAAAAAAATGTCTGAGATCGGCCGGCATCCCACACATCAGGCAAACTCAGATGTTATTAAATATCGCATCAACCTCAAATGTCTGATTAGCTGCTAATGGCTTAGTACACAATTTTTGTACAGTTAACCATATTTCATTTTCAGAACTGTTCCCAGTTAGATGTACTTTTTGAAATCTAAAGTTGGAGCAGATTATTAGCTATATACCTTAGAATTCAAACCATAACATTCATAAATAAAATAGCCACAGCATTGTAGAAAAAAAAAGGGGCGAGTAGAAATTTGCTGTTAGCTACAGGTCCCTAATTTTTTGAGCTATTAGATTGGAAAGCAATATGCAAGTGACAGCAAGAGGAATTAGACTAGAGACATTGTCACCTTATGACAACATGATTCTGGCTCAGATCTGTCCTGTACAGACTCCACTCTGCTCTCATCACATCAAATTTTCATAAATTCACCAGGATGACAGTCCTTGTTTTCCCCTGACAACTTAATGAGAAGTTACAGGATTGAATTTATTATGTGGTTTTTTTTTTTTCGGTTTACATAAGTGGATTCGCTCAGTGATTTGAAAAAAAAAAAAAAAAACATGGTTAGAAAAAATAAAAGAGTGATCTCTTTTGTTAAGCGCCTTCACATGCCGAATACAAGAGATTGTGTTGTATGCATATTTCTTTTATCTATGTTAAGAAGCCTGGAAAAAAACATCTTTAAACAGTATATTTGGTTATATTATTTATTAAATAGTAATAAAAGTTATTACTTTCAGCTAAGAAAATGTGTAATTCAGTGGCTGGACCGACTCCAATGGTGCAGATGTGATTGTTATCAAATTATCGGGACCTATTCATTATTCTGCTCCATCAGTCCCCTGTTGATTTGTTAACGAACTCAGGGCCTGATTCATTATGGATCACTATTGAGGCTGATTTAGCAATGTTCACAAGTCTTCTATTGCTAAAATTTGCATGTGAGGAGCCACCCAGAAAGGATAAGATGCCCATGCATTTGTAGATCTGCATAGGTATTAGCAGATTCACAATGCATATGCAAAAAATTAGCACCATTGACATGCGGCTGACCCCAGCATACTCAAATCAATGAGAATGCAGTCGCACCGGGCACCATGTTTTTGAACGCAGCATTCGCAGATGACATCAGATAAACGTCCCGAAAATGACCATGACACACCTTCATTTTCCCAACCACTCCCCACAAACATCATGTTACCACCCACGAACGGTCACTTCCTGTCAATCAAAATGCGTACTCTTTACAATTAGGTTGTATATGCAAGGCAATTCGCATTTTGGCCTTCACGTATGCATAATGCATTCACAGCGCATAAGCAGTCTCACGATAATCGTTCACTGTGTGCAATCTCACATTTGCAAATGTTAGTGAATCAGGCCCTCACTGCAATCTGCCATGGTGAATACCAAAATACCAGAGCAATACTGTAAAGCAGTTGTCCAATGAGCCCTAACACTGCCGCTTTCACCACTAATAAGTAGCGGTGAAAGTTTGAACACATGGTACTGTCAGTTTTTGGAAGTTGAGGAATACTAGACTGCAACTTACAGTAGGACCACTAATGATGAATGGGTGCATTAATTAACACGTGTAAAAGGCCTTTTTAGCTTAATGAATAGGCTCATGTGGAAGAAATGTGTTGCTATTTTTCACGGAATGTTGACCTGATTTAGACTTTGACACATTTTGCTCCCTGAAGGCATTGGGGCTATGTGAATAGTTTGGTAATCATTGGCGTATACCATATAAATGTATCAAAATTTTTGCCTTGCTCTTACATTCTTAAGCCAGGTACACACTATACGGGTGGGATTCATGGACCGACAGTCACATGACCTCCTCCACCATCCCGACCCCTCACTATCCCGAGGGTCGGCATGCCGACCAACAGGGACTATTTCCACTCGTGGGTGTCCACGACACCCATAGAGTGGGAATAGAACCCGTGGCGACCGCAGGTCGCCACCGAGCCCGCAGCGTGGCTAGCGCAGTGAGCCCGCAAGGGGCGAGTGCTGTCGGGATCCCGGCATCGGTAAGCTGACCGCCGGTCAGCCGTACTACACCCCACTATACAATGTAACAAATGATGCAACTGTCCTTCCAATTTTACTGATCCCAGAGCACACAATATAGAGCATGCACACTATGCAGTCTCCTTAACAATGGCATGCTATACAGATATAGCCATGCTCATCTTACTGCAATGCGGCAGGTTGCATCACAGCATGCTGCATGGCGGGCCAGATTGCAACTAATCGCAGCCAGTGATCACTTCATTAATTCCTTTAGGAATTAATGGAGCGATCGCCAGTTGTGCAGTACATCAGATGGGACAATTTAATGAATAACAGGTGAAAGTTTTTGAAATGATATGTGTTCAGGTGTTGATACTATATTGCAGAGTTATATACTGTCTCAAACTATGAACAGCCCAGTTACTTAATCAGTGGTGTTGGTTTATTAAAAGATATCAGGTACAGCTGTACTTAACTACTTACTGTTACAAACTAGAGATGAGCGCCTGAAATTTTTCGGGTTTTGGTTTTGGGTTCGGTTCCGCGGCCGTGTTTTGGGTTCGACCGCGTTTTGGCAAAACCTCACCGAATTTTTTTTGTCGGATTCGGGTGTGTTTTGGATTCGGGTGTTTTTTTTTAAAAAACACTAAAAAACAGCTTAAATCATAGAATTTGGGGGTCATTTTGATCCCATATTATTATTAACCTCAAAAACCATAATTTCCACTCATTTTCAGTCTATTCTGAATACCTCACACCTCACAATATTATTTTTAGTCCTAAAATTTGCACCAAGGTCGCTGGATGACTAAGCTAAGCGACACTGGTGGCCGACACAAACACCTGGCCCATCTAGGAGTGGCACTGCAGTGTCACGCAGGATGTCCCTTCCAAAAAACCCTCCCCAATCAGCACATGACGCAAAGAAAAAAAGAGGCGCAATGAGGTAGCTGACTGTGTGAGTAAGATAAGCGACCCTAGTGGCCGACACAAACACCGGGCCCATTTAGGAGTGGCACTGCAGTGTCACGCAGGATGTCCCTTCCAAAAAACCCTCCCCAATCAGCACATGACGCAAAGAAAAAAAGAGGCGCAATGAGGTAGCTGACTGTGTGAGTAAGATTAGCGACCCTAGTGGCCGACACAAACACCGGGCCCATTTAGGAGTGGCACTGCAGTGTCACGCAGGATGTCCCTTCCAAAAAACCCTCCCCAATCAGCACATGACGCAAAGAAAAAAAGAGGCGCAATGAGGTAGCTGACTGTGTGAGTAAGATTAGCGACCCTAGTGGCCGACACAAACACCGGGCCCATTTAGGAGTGGCACTGCAGTGTCACGCAGGATGTCCCTTCCAAAAAACCCTCCCCAATCAGCACATGACGCAAAGAAAAAAAGAGGCGCAATGAGGTAGCTGACTGTGTGAGTAAGATTAGCGACCCTAGTGGCCGACACAAACACCGGGCCCATTTAGGAGTGGCACTGCAGTGTCACGCAGGATGTCCCTTCCAAAAAACCCTCCCCAATCAGCACATGACGCAAAGAAAAAAAGAGGCGCAATGAGGTAGCTGACTGTGTGAGTAAGATTAGCGACCCTAGTGGCCGACACAAACACCGGGCCCATTTAGGAGTGGCACTGCAGTGTCACGCAGGATGTCCCTTCCAAAAAACCCTCCCCAATCAGCACATGACGCAAAGAAAAAAAGAGGCGCAATGAGGTAGCTGACTGTGTGAGTAAGATTAGCGACCCTAGTGGCCGACACAAACACCGGGCCCATTTAGGAGTGGCACTGCAGTGTCACGCAGGATGTCCCTTCCAAAAAACCCTCCCCAATCAGCACATGACGCAAAGAAAAAAAGAGGCGCAATGAGGTAGCTGACTGTGTGAGTAAGATTAGCGACCCTAGTGGCCGACACAAACACCGGGCCCATTTAGGAGTGGCACTGCAGTGTCACGCAGGATGTCCCTTCCAAAAAACCCTCCCCAAACAGCACATGACGCAAAGAAAAATAAAAGAAAAAAGAGGTGCAAGATGGAATTGTCCTTGGGCCCTCCCACCCACCCTTATGTTGTATAAACAAAACAGGACATGCACACTTTAACCAACCCATCATTTCAGTGACAGGGTCTGCCACACGACTGTGACTGATATGACGGGTTGGTTTGGACCCCCCCCAAAAAAGAAGCAATTAATCTCTCCTTGCACAAACTGGCTCTACAGAGGCAAGATGTCCACCTCATCATCACCCTCCGATATATCACCGTGTACATCCCCCTCCTCACAGATTATCAATTCGTCCCCACTGGAATCCACCATCTCAGCTCCCTGTGTACTTTGTGGAGGCAATTGCTGCTGGTCAATGTCTCCGCGGAGGAATTGATTATAATTCATTTTAATGAACATCATCTTCTCCACATTTTCTGGATGTAACCTCGTACGCCGATTGCTGACAAGGTGAGCGGCGGCACTAAACACTCTTTCGGAGTACACACTTGTGGGAGGGCAACTTAGGTAGAATAAAGCCAGTTTGTGCAATGGCCTCCAAATTGCCTCTTTTTCCTGCCAGTATAAGTATGGACTGTGTGACGTGCCTACTTGGATGCGGTCACTCATATAATCCTCCACCATTCTTTCAATGGTGAGAGAATCATATGCAGTGACAGTAGACGACATGTCCGTAATCGTTGTCAGGTCCTTCAGTCCGGACCAGATGTCAGCATCAGCAGTCGCTCCAGACTGCCCTGCATCACCGCCAGCGGGTGGGCTCGGAATTCTGAGCCTTTTCCTCGCACCCCCAGTTGCGGGAGAATGTGAAGGAGGAGATGTTGACAGGTCGCGTTCCGCTTGACTTGACAATTTTCTCACCAGCAGGTCTTTCAACCCCAGCAGACTTGTGTCTGCCGGAAAGAGAGATCCAAGGTAGGCTTTAAATCTAGGATCGAGCACGGTGGCCAAAATGTAGTGCTCTGATTTCAACAGATTGACCACCCGTGAATCCTTGTTAAGCGAATTAAGGGCTCCATCCACAAGTCCCACATGCCTAGCGGAATCGCTCCGTGTTAGCTCCTCCTTCAATGTCTCCAGCTTCTTCTGCAAAAGCCTGATGAGGGGAATGACCTGACTCAGGCTGGCAGTGTCTGAACTGACTTCACGTGTGGCAAGTTCAAAGGGCATCAGAACCTTGCACAACGTTGAAATCATTCTCCACTGCGCTTGAGACAGGTGCATTCCACCTCCTATATCGTGCTCAATTGTATAGGCTTGAATGGCCTTTTGCTGCTCCTCCAACCTCTGAAGCATATAGAGGGTTGAATTCCACCTCGTTACCACTTCTTGCTTCAGATGATGGCAGGGCAGGTTCAGTAGTTTTTGGTGGTGCTCCAGTCTTCTGTACGTGGTGCCTGTACGCCGAAAGTGTCCCGCAATTTTTCTGGCCACCGACAGCATCTCTTGCACGCCCCTGTCGTTTTTTAAATAATTCTGCACCACCAAATTCAAGGTATGTGCAAAACATGGGACGTGCTGGAATTTGCCCATATTTAATGCACACACAATATTGCTGGCGTTGTCCGATGCCACAAATCCACAGGAGAGTCCAATTGGGGTAAGCCATTCCGCGATGATCTTCCTCAGTTGCCGTAAGAGGTTTTCAGCTGTGTGCGTATTCTGGAAACCGGTGATACAAAGCGTAGCCTGCCTAGGAAAGAGTTGGCGTTTGCGAGATGCTGCTACTGGTGCCGCCGCTGCTGTTCTTGCGGCGGGAGTCCATACATCTACCCAGTGGGCTGTCACAGTCATATAGTCCTGACCCTGCCCTGCTCCACTTGTCCACATGTCCGTGGTTAAGTGGACATTGGGTACAACTGCATTTTTTAGGACACTGGTGAGTCTTTTTCTGACGTCCGTGTACATTCTCGGTATCGCCTGCCTAGAGAAGTGGAACCTAGATGGTATTTGGTAACGGGGGCACACTGCCTCAATAAATTGTCTAGTTCCCTGTGAACTAACGGCGGATACCGGACGCACGTCTAACACCAACATAGTTGTCAAGGCCTCAGTTATCCGCTTTGCAGCAGGATGACTGCTGTGATATTTCATCTTCCTCGCAAAGGACTGTTGAACAGTCAATTGCTTACTGGAAGTAGTACAAGTGGGCTTACGACTTCCCCTCTGGGATGACCATCGACTCCCAGCAGCAACAACAGCAGCGCCAGCAGCAGTAGGCGTTACACGCAAGGATGCATCGGAGGAATCCCAGGCAGGAGAGGACTCGTCAGAATTGCCAGTGACATTGCCTGCAGGACTATTGGCATTCCTGGGGAAGGAGGAAATTGACACTGAGGGAGTTGGTGGGGTGGTTTGCGTGAGCTTGGTTACAAGAGGAAGGGATTTACTGGTCAGTGGACTGCTTCCGCTGTCACCCAAAGTTTTTGAACTTGTCACTGACTTATTATGAATGCGCTGCAGGTGACGTATAAGGGAGGATGTTCCGAGGTGGTTAACGTCCTTACCCCTACTTATTACAGCTTGACAAAGGGAACACACGGCTTGACACCTGTTGTCCGCATTTCTGTTGAAATAGTTCCACACCGAAGAGCTGATTTTTTTGGTATTTTCACCAGGCATGTCAACGGCCATATTCCTCCCACGGACAACAGGTGTCTCCCCGGGTGCCTGACTTAAACAAACCACCTCACCATCAGAATCCTCCTGGTCAATTTCCTCCCCAGCGCCAGCAACACCCATATCCTCCTCATCCTGGTGTACTTCAACACTGACATCTTCAATCTGACTATCAGGAACTGGACTGCGGGTGCTCCTTCCAGCACTTGCAGGGGGCGTGCAAATGGTGGAAGGCGCATGCTCTTCACGTCCAGTGTTGGGAAGGTCAGGCATCGCAACCGACACAATTGGACTCTCCTTGTGGATTTGGGATTTCGAAGAACGCACAGTTCTTTGCGGTGCTACTGCTTTTGCCAGCTTGAGTCTTTTCATTTTTCTAGCGAGAGGCTGAGTGCCTCCATCCTCATGTGAAGCTGAACCACTAGCCATGAACATAGGCCAGGGCCTCAGCCGTTCCTTGCCACTCCGTGTGGTAAATGGCATATTGGCAAGTTTACGCTTCTCCTCCGACAATTTTATTTTAGGTTTTGGAGTCCTTTTTTTACTGATATTTGGTGTTTTGGATTTGACATGCTCTGTACTATGACATTGGGCATCGGCCTTGGCAGACGACGTTGCTGGCATTTCATCGTCTCGGCCATGACTAGTGGCAGCAGCTTCAGCACGAGGTGGAAGTGGATCTTAATCTTTCCCTAATTTTGGAACCTCAACATTTTTGTTCTCCATATTTTAATAGGCACAACTAAAAGGCACCTCAGGTAAACAATGGAGATGGATGGATACTAGTATACAATTATGGACGGACTGCCGAGTGCCGACACAGAGGTAGCTACAGCCGTGAACTACCGTACTGTGTCTGCTGCTAATATAGACTGGTTGATAAAGAGATGTCGTAGTATGTATGTATGAAGAAGAAAGAAAAAAAAACCACGGCTAGGTGGTATACAATTATGGACGGACTGCCGAGTGCCGACACAGAGGTAGCCACAGCCGTGAACTACCGTACTGTACTGTGTCTGCTGCTAATATAGACTGGTTGATAAAGAGATGTAGTAGTATGTATGTATAAAGAAGAAAGAAAAAAAAACCACGGGTAGGTGGTATACAATTATGGACAGACTGCCGAGTGCCGACACAGAGGTAGCCACAGCCGTGAACTACCGTACTGTACTGTGTCTGCTGCTAATATAGACTGGTTGATAAAGAGATGTCGTAGTATGTATGTATAAAGAAGAAAGAAAAAAAAACCACGGTTAGGTGGTATACAATTATGGACGGACTGCCGAGTGCCGACACAGAGGTAGCCACAGCCGTGAACTACCGTACTGTACTGTGTCTGCTGCTAATATAGACTGGTTGATAAATAGATGTCGTAGTATGTATGTATGAAGAAGAAAGAAAAAAAAACCACGGTTAGGTGGTATACAATTATGGACGGACTGCCGAGTGCCGACACAGAGGTAGCCACAGCCGTGAACTACCGTACTGTACTGTGTCTGCTGCTAATATAGACTGGTTGATAAAGAGATGTCGTAGTATGTATGTATAAAGAAGAAAGAAAAAAAAACCACGGTTAGGTGGTATACAATTATGGACGGACTGCCGAGTGCCGACACAGAGGTAGCCACAGCCGTGAACTACCGTACTGTACTGTGTCTGCTGCTAATATAGACTGGTTGATAAAGAGATGTAGTAGTATGTATGTATAAAGAAGAAAGAAAAAAAAACCACGGGTAGGTGGTATACAATTATGGATGGACTGCCGAGTGCCGACACAGAGGTAGCTACAGCCGTGAACTACCGTACTGTGTCTGCTGCGACTGGATGATAAATAATGATATAAAAAATATATATATATCACTACTGCAGCCGGACAGGTATATATATTATATAATGACGGACCTGCTGGACACTGTCTGTCAGCAGAATGAGTTTTTTATAGAATAAAAAAAAAAACACCACACAAGTGAAGTCACACGACGAGTGTTTAACTTTTTCAGGCAATCACAATATAGTATACTACTAACTATACTGGTGGTCAGTGTGGTCAGGTCACTGGTCAGTCACACTGGCAGTGGCACTCCTGCAGCAAAAGTGTGCACTGTTTAATTTTAATATAATATGTACTCCTGGCTCCTGCTATAACCTATAACTGGCACTGCAGTGCTCCCCAGTCTCCCCCACAATTATAAGCTGTGTGAGCTGAGCACAGTCAGATATATAATATATATACATAAATGATGCAGCACACTGGGCTGAGCAGTGCACACAGATATGGTATGTGACTGTCTTGTACTCCTGGCTCCTGCTATAACATATAACTGGCACTGCAGTGCTCCCCAGTCTCCCCCACAATTATAAGCTGTGTGAGCTGAGCACAGTCAGATATATAATATATACATAGATGATGCAGGCATGCAGCACACTGGGCTGAGCAGTGCACACAGATATGGTATGTGACTGAGTCACTGTGTGTACCGTTTTTTTCAGGCAGAGAACGGATATATTAAATAAAACAACTGCACTGCTGGTGGTCACTGTGGTCAGTCACTAAACTCTGCACTCTCTTCTACAGTATCAGCCTCAGGTCAATCTCTCTCTCTCTCTCCTAATCTAAATGGAGAGGACGCCAGCCACGTCCTCTCCCTATCAATCTCAATGCACGTGTGAAAATGGCGGCGACGCGCGGCTCCTTATATAGAATCCGAGTCTCGCGAGAATCCGACAGCGTCATGATGACGTTCGGGCGCGCTCGGGTTAACCGAGCAAGGCGGGAAGATCCGAGTCGCTCGGACCCGTGAAAAAAAACATGAAGTTCGTGCGGGTTCGGATTCAGAGAAACCGAACCCGCTCATCTCTATTACAAACTGGTTCTCACTGAGTGAAACTTCAGCGGAGAGGGGTGTCATGTAGGCACTGGCAAGTGCACTAATACACATGAATGATTGAGGATTGCAGGTAATCGTAGGTATCTCTGAAGCTTAGTGGAAGACATGTGATGCTCTAACACAGTAAAGGACAAGAGGGCCCCTGCACATGCTCAGTAGAGATCTCATGGCTATCTTAGGATAGGGGAAGAAGCCTACCTGGAGAACAGGAAGCCTGGAGAACAGGAAGCCTGGAGAAGCGCACTACTCTTTCAACACCCCCCTCACTACAAGCTTCCCTACTGTACGTTACACAAAAATTTAGGACAGGATGTAATGACGTCCAAGTTTGGCGGCCGTGCGGGATGCTGGCCAAACTTGGACTTTTCTAAAGGGGCAATCACGTCAAAGGCTAAACCATGCCTTGTACATGATTGACCCTTTAAAAAAAAACATCCTATTTTTGCCAGCATACCACATGGCCACTGAACTCAGACTTCATTACATCCCACCCTCGATTTCAGCTTTTCTGTAGTGACCTGTAAAACAAATTTGGTTAAAACATGAAAAAGAATCAACATGTCAGGTTACTTTAGCTTAGTCTTCTTAGAAGATACAGTATATTAGTAAAAGTTCCTTTACTGACAGCAAGAGCCATAGCAACTCTCCACTCACGTACTTAGGACTGCTGTCACTGTCACATTTCTTGATGTTTTTGTGCTTCTGGTTTTTAAATATTGCAAAGTCTCTTTGGCTATCTTGGATTTCCTTTCACACTAATCAGACTTTTGTTTTGGTTTCTGGATATCTTGAGGATCACTGAATGAAATGTTTGCAAATGCTTAATCATACCTCCTATGTGGTATGCTGATATGTTTTCTTGCAGGAGATCTCCTCTGTGTTTGAACATCCATACTGATAGTCTTTGACTCAGCTACATCTCCAGCTGCTGGCATGTCCAGTGACACATATTTGTTTTGCATTTCAATTTCCAGCCTTTCTTCAATATGTGCTGTTTCTTTGAAGATAAGGGGCGGGACTTAATGCCGTCCGAGTTGGCTATAGGTGAGGGTTGCGTTGTAAATGATTGCCCCTTTAAAAAAAAAGTCAGCATTTGGCCATCATCCGACACGTCGAGTCACCTCGGGCTCTATTACATTCCACCCAATATATCTAGATTTGACTTAGCTTTTTGGTATTTGGCTTCAATAATCTGTAGCATTTGCTTTCATGGCAATAGCCAAGCATGATACACAGTAATAATTTTGAATCCTGCATGCTTCCAGTTTCTTTTGGTATATGGACATAGACAATACTACCAAAAGTTATGAGATGTTTTACACTTGGTTTTTCCTTTGACCATGCTTCAATAAGTGTTATGTCCTTTAGGGCAACAGTAAGAGAACGGTTCTTGATATAGACTGCTGTGGACATGGCTTTCCCCAGAACTGCATGTTTAGGCCTGCTCGCTCCACTAGTACCTGTATGTAGTTTGCCCCATTCACTGACACCATTGTGCTCTGGAGTATAGGCAATGGTCAACTGGTGCTCTGTTCCATTTTTTTTTCCATATGAACTGCTCCGCCTCTCTTTTGAGATATTCTCCAACACTATCAGATCTCAGGGTCTGTAATCTGTTTTATTTTCTACAAGTCTCTTGTAATCTGCAATTATTTACGCAATTTCAGAGTTTTCTCCGATGAAGATCACATCATCCTTTTGAAATCATCTACAAAATGTCATAAAGTATCTGTACCCACTCACAGACTTTACTTCCATTGGACCACACACATCTGAATGTACTATTTATAGTGGTTGTGTAGCTCTGTTTGTTGATTTTGGAAATGGCTGATGACTGTTTCCTCAATATGCAGCTCACATATGGGTTTATCTGTGTTTGTCAAAGACATTCCTGTGACCATCATGTTTTATGTTTCACACAATACACTTTCCTTTAGAAAACTGAACTCTGTGACCTCTCTGTTCTAAGAGACTGATGGCTATAAGATCTGTTCCCATTTCTGCTACATAAAGTAGACCATGGATTTTTGTTAATATTGTCCTTGTTACAACTCTCAAGCAGGCTTCAATTGTTCCAACTTTTGTTGCTGTTAGTACTTGGTTGCCAAGCCCTTTGTGATATGGTCACATTTGGTTAACGTGGTAAATTTTTCCAAATTGCAGCTGAAATGCCTTGTTGCGCATGAATCAATATACCATCAGTCTTTTCTGTGGAAATCTGCAACACGCAGGGCTGATTCATTATTGCCATTGCATTTCTTGCTTTGTATAGGATTCACATTTTATTCTTGCGGTCAATTGCTTGAGACCTATCTTCTGACAATTATTGCACTTGAACTTGAATTTCTCAGCATTTGACACACATGCACATGTTCTTGCAACTGTAGTAACTTTGTTCTAATGGTGCCTGTGGTTATTTTTGCTGTGCTTGCTTCTAACACTACAACTACAAAGTCAATCGCTGTAGGTATATCTTCATCATATATTTGCACTCCAGCAAATGTTAGTTGCTGAGATACAGACATTTTGTCTATTTAAGCACTCATACTGCTGCATTTACAAAATATACATCTTAAATGTATTCTCTTCATGAGTGTTGGAAATGTGTGTACGACTTCAGACCTCCATTTTGGTATGCTAAATGTAGTGCTGTCCACATGTCTTTAGCTGATGTCTTCTTATGTAGAATAGAGTACATGTTACTCCACATTTTTACCAATAGTACCCATGGTGCTGTCTAATCATCTGGGATTGAATCTGCACCAGAAGCTACCATGAACTCCAATAATCTTTCACGCATTTGCATTTCAATAGCAAACTTCCAAGTTGTATAATTCTCCAAACCTTTTACCTTCATAAACCACTTTATGGGTGTAGCTCCTATATTCATGCTTCTTGCAGACATAGGTTGGCAGCCTCTGTATCTTAAACAGTTTCTGTACTGACACATTGCTCTTCTGTCTTCACTCTGTACTCTAGGGTTAGTCTGAACTATACATGTGTGGTCATTGAATAGTGGTTCAAGAACACTGGAATCAATGTGGATTGCAGGTAATTGCAGGTCCCACTGGAGCTAAGTGGAAGTCGTGTCTTCCACTGTGATGCTCTAATACAGTAAAGGATATTATAGCCCCTGTACATGTTTAGTAGAGATCAGGGACATGTGGTGAGGTAAATGGCTGAGAAGGCACTGGCTAGTACCAGAGCCAGATTTACACACAATATATTAGCCCAAGGGTTCATGTGGACAATGGGGGTAATTCCAAGTTGATCGCAGCAGGAATTTTTTTTAGCTGTTGGGCAAAACCATGTGCACTGCAGGGGGGGGGGGGGGGGGGCAGATATAACATTTGCAGAGAGAGTTAGATTTGGGCGGGTTATTTTGTTTCTGTGCAGGGTAAATACTGGCTGCTTTATTTTTACACTGCAATTTAGATTGCAGATTTAACTCACCCCACCCAAATCTAACTCTCTCTGCACATGTTATATCTGCCTCCCCTGCAGTGCACATGGTTTTGCCCAACTGCCAAAAAATTTCCTGCTGCAATCAACTCAGAATTACCCCCAATATGTAAAGATGCGTAAGTATACTACTGGAAATTTGGTGAGTTTTGATCAGAGATGTGCAGAACTTCTTACTCCAGAGTTTTGACTATAAAAATTATTAGAATAATTATTAGAATAATACAAAGATTATATTTATAATATACTTTTTGTATTTTTCATATACTTTATAAAGGCAAAACTCTGGCTTATAATGGATTATGACAGGAAAGGCTCTGACTCACCTCACCGCACTTCACTGGTAGAGATATCAGTGGCCATCTTGGGACAGGGCATGAAACCTATCTAGAAAACAAAAGACTAGACAGTAGTGCTCCCATCTTTATATAAAAATGACAGATTGGATGTACACATTATAAGATGGCACACAGATCCTTCAATGATGTAATTCTGGTCATGAGCAAAACTAATGGTGAAGGCAGAAAATCGTCACATGGGGGTGTTTTTACTATATTTACTAAATAGCAGCTTTACAACGATTCTGATTCTTGGCAGTTTTGAACGTTAAATTTAAAATAATAATAATAATAAGGTAATAAATGGTAAATCAGGCTTGATTTGCAGCTATTGGTTTTGCCATTTTAAACCAGCTGTTCAGTAACTATACTATGCCACTAAATTGTTCGAGTACATTGTAAAGACACGGAGGCACTGTGCTGCTTGTGCAGGTAAGACCTATTATCATACAGTAGGCAAAAATGTCCATTCGTAGTTAATCAAAGAGATGTTACCATTCTTAGGCACCACCAGGGACGTGCGGTGAGCTAAATAGCTCAGGAGGCACTGGCTAGCATCAGAGCCAGATTTACATGCAATATATGAGCCAAAGTGTACATCTTGGCATTATACACAGGTGCAGCAGTATAAACTCCTGGAAATTTGGTGAGTTCTGATCAGAGATGTGCGGAAAAGTTAGCCAGGTGAGGCACTGACTCACCTGCCATAGACTTTTTACTCCAGAGTTTTGGCTATAAAACTTATTAGAATAATGCAAAGAAAATATTTAAAACATATTCTTTGTATTTATCATATACTTTATACAGTCAAAACTCTGGCACAAACATTAGTATGACAGGAAAGGCTCTGCCTTACCTGCCTCACCCCAACGCATGTCATTGGGCACCACATATACCACTTTCACACCGCCAATGCTGGATCCCACCCAGGAATTGGAAACGGGTCCCGATTATTCTATACATTACTATTAGTAATAAAAAGGGTAACCTGGAAGAGAAGAAATGTGCTGTGTAATATAGTTTTGAAGTCAGTAAACCATATTTCTTCCTTTTATTAAAGCACATAGGAATAATGTGCTCCTGTAACTGCTAGCTGTGGTGCACAGCCTGGAAAATACAGGGTTAAAGCCTGGTGTATTTAATGCAGTATTGTTCGAGATTCACACAACAATTTATTATCTGCAAACAGTGAGGTCTGTAAAATGAGTTGGAATATGGACATTATTCTGTAGTGATGACCACCTACTATTGTATGTAATCAGAGGTGCTCCTTTGATACAGCCACATAATAGGGTGGAAGGAATGGTACTTTAGGGTGCCTATTATATGTCCAGGGGTGAGGGGTCGGTTTAGCCTATGTCACAGGAGGGAGCGGGTTAGCCTATGTTCGGGGAAAGGGTTTGGGGGTTGTTGATGCATAACTGTTTCAATGAGCCTGCACACACCTCTATGCCTTACATTGTGGTATATTATATGGTGCTACACCTATCTGGTAGCTGTTAATTGTGCAGTTTGACTGGCAACATAATAGTGATGTCAGGGCCACAGTTTTTAAATAGGGACGTGTGCCGGGCCATTTTTACTGGATTTGGATTTGGTTCTGATCCGTAGTACGGATTTGGATTTGAAATTGTCTCCTGAGCCGCAACCACGAGATCCACCAGCGGGATCTCATGGTTTCATTCCCTGGCTTGACTGCCTCAGATCCCAGAAGTTCGGAGCGGTTCGAATTTCTTAAAATCCGAACCGCTCACTTCTAGTTTATACTTCCACGCCCTAGATTTAAAACTATTATCTACAATAGTACTTTTGGGCTGTATGCACTATGGGTACACTATGCAAAGTACACTGTGGACAGTAACTTCAGTCGGTATTACGCTCGCTTCTTTACAGGTCACCATATTAGGATCTGATTAGACAGGACAGTTTTATGCTGGTAGGAGTGCATTCTCTGGACTGTCTACAGAAAAATAACTTTCATAGAAACATAGAATTTGACGGCGGATAAGAACCATTTGGCCCATCTAGTCTGCCCCTTTTTTTTTATCCTTTAGGTAATCTCAACCCTTTTTGAACCTTAATTCTTTGTAAGGATATTCATATGTTAATCCCGAACATGTTTAAATTGCTCTACAGCAATTCATGAAGTATACGTACATCTAATACTAACAATGACCTACAGTATGTACTGGGCAGCTGCCTTACTATCATACTGAGGGTAATTTACAAAATAAAAAAAAATAAAAAAATGAATGTAAACGTATAACTTTTGTAACTCTAGGTTACGTATAATAATATTCTATGCACTACTGATCTATTGATATACTGTGCCTCCACCCAAGCTAAACTTAAGTTTTAATTACTTTACTTTTATAGGGCTGGCTTGGGACAGCAAACAATATTTATTTTATTCCCCTGCTTTAATAATAATATTACCACTCTAGCATGTTATATCTGCCCCCCTGCAGTGCACATGGGGGGTCATTCTGACACGATCACACGCTGCAGTTCTTCGCAGTGGTGCGATCGGGTCAAAAATGCGCATACGTCAGCGCACTGCATGGCCGCCCGTAGCTGCTCTACGATCACCTCTGCCTGATTGACAGGCAGAGGCGGTCGATGGGCAGGAGGGGGTGAAACGGCGGCATTTGCCTGCCGTTTCGTGGGCACGGTCCGGCTAACGCAGGCGTGGCCGGACCATGCGGGGAGTGGACCGCAGCGGCTGGGTGACATCACACGCAGCCGATGCGGGCCGGGGAGCGAAGGGTAGCTCCCGGCCAGCATGCTAAAGCTGCGCTGGCCGGGAGCTAATCTTGAAGTGCAAAGGCATGGTTTTTTCCATCTGCTAACAAATTTGCTGCTGCGATCAACTCAGTATTACCCCCTTAGTACTTAATGTAAGTTCATGTAGGCACTGCAGATGCCAAATAGATGTCCTCTTTAAATGCTCATTTATATTTAGTACGCTGTATGATATCTCTTGGATCCGTATGTCCAGTATACTTGCTTCTAGATCAGTTTTTACATACAAATGTGTTGTTGGCTATCTGGGCGGTTTCCACAATATAAATTATTCTACTTTGCCAGACAGTACTTTTTACAATTTTGTGTCTTTCTTGTTGTAGCCAATGCTGCTAGATTATCTGGTAGAGCTCCCAAGGTACTTTGTTTAGCCAGACTGTATTTTGTATCTGAAAATGTTGCCTAAGTCTCAAAGTCTAGTTGTACTTGTCTGGCAGCGCTATTGATGTCTCCTTAGGCAGTGCACTATATTATAACTGCCCATGAGTTACACTTGATGACAAGTGACCCTGTATACATATGAGTTTTGCTTTATGTGTGGCTTATATTTCTAGCAATAATAGGCTGGAGAGATTTAAATGTCAATGTTCCTTGCAGGCTAGTAAGCTACTGTGACTTGAATATCTATTGATGCTGCAGATGAGTGCAATCAGAGCGCTAGCCGCTCAGCAAAGGGATGCAGTGCAGGGAGGCGCCAAACTGAAGAGGCACTAAGCCTCACCCTGCTCTGCATCCCTGCTGCTGCCAGCTGCCACTGCGCCTGTCACACTGGATGACAGGTAGCGGTGCTGGCAGCTTGCAGCGCGGCTCCCTCCCCCTCCTCCTCCCCAGAGAGTGCATGCAGTGTGCGGCCTCAGCCCACACACAGCGCCGCTGACGTGCCGAGCTGCTTAGAGGGTTTGGGGCATGGCCTAATCGCTGGAGCCATGACCACGCCTCTTTATGGATTATTATTTTTTTACGTCACTGTGCGATTTTGCATTTCTGCGGGGAGGGGGGTGGGTCGGCACTGACATGCAGGGCGGACTAGCTCTGTGCTGGGCGTCCCCCCGAATGTCTGAGTGCCTGATCGCAGCTGTGCGAAATTTAGCACAGCTACGACCAACTTGGAATGACTCCCATCATGGCCGTAACTAGGGGGGGGCTAGGGGAGCATGCGCCCTGGGCGCCGGATCTTAGCAGGCGCAAAACCTTCCATCAGCTCCCTCAGCCAGTTGCAATCAGTCCCCGCTGTGCGGAATCTGCGCTTGCTGCTTTGCCGGCATCAAAGATGAGATCGATTATGCTGTCTGCAGCAGACTAGATCTATCAACTGCAGAGCTCATCTGATTATCGTGACTTGAGCCTTCCTGATCCCGGGCAGCAGCAGCTGCTGTATATCTCACTGACACTGCCAGCGTGCTGAAATCTCACAGCAGCAGCAGAGCCCACATTCCAGCAGTATCCTCTCCTACAGCCTTAAACGATGTAGGTATAGTGCTTTTAATATGGGCTTTCTACCTGCTAAACTATTTATACCTGTAGCTGTGCTTGCAGCACTCAAGGGGTCTGCAATTGCATAATCTCTAGTGTAGCACACAGTCCTCCAGCTGCTTATTAGGGTCCTTAGATAGCTCAGTACTGTGGGAGTATTTTTAATTCACCTTTTTCTCACAATAAAGCTACCATCTCCATAGCTTACTGTAATGTATACCACAACCATGCCTGATTCTTCATGTTTCTACCTGCACAATGGTATATTTTATGTAAAAGAAGCAATGCTATTTGGATTATTAGTACATTCTGTATGCAGGACATATATATATATATATATATATATATGTATCCCAAAATCCGGCACTCCACGAGAACAGACTTGTAACTTTGCCGGGTGCCCTCCAGAGATCATGTCAAATGGCGTGTCTCATACAAACTTCCAATGGCGGCACTCCGGACAGGTAAATAAATCTCAAATAGACTGCATCTCTTTGCAACGTTTCAGCTCCTTTATTGAGCTTTTTTCAAGCAGGTAACATGTTACCTGCTTGAAGAAAGCTCAATAAAGGAGCTGAAACGTTGCAAAGAGATGCAGTCTATTTGAGATTTATTTACCTGTCCGGAGTGCCGCCGTTGGAAGATTATATATATATATATTTGATTTATCATAATGTTTTATTTTATTTTTATGTATTTATTTATTTGTATTTTTATTTATTATTATTATTATTATTATTATTATTTTTTATGTATTTATTTATTTATTTAATGTGTGTGTGCAGGGGGTGGGGGGCGCAAATTACTGTCGTGCCCCGGGTGACGAAAATCCTAGTTTCGGCCATGCTCCCATGATCCTACCAACCTCACTAGAATCTGATGACGGTGTCAGAATTAGTGATTCTATGGGCAAAAGGAGAGTGGGGCTAAAAACTTTCAGTCCATCATCCATAAGCCAGAAGAGTAGAGCAGGAGTCTCTTCAGATCATGCATGGACCAGCCCAGCATATGTACGGTGAAGCAGCTCATGCACCATCCTCCACAAGATTTTTATCTAGCATTAGTGATGCAGTTTTCTGTTTACTACCACTTTAGGTCTAAGATAAGATTTCAACTTTTCCTTCTAAAATACTGCTTGGTTTAGCCCTGAGAATTTTTATTGTTACGTGACCAAAATATGAATCGGTCTAGTGGGTGAACAAAGTCTGGCTGATGGAATATTCTAGATACAGTATACATGGACTTATACAGGGTTAAGAGAAAATAAAAAGGAGTCATTTGCTCCCAGACAAACCATGTTGTTATGCAAGAGATGAAAATGCATTTATTTTACATACTTATTTATAGTGATGTGCACCGGAAATTTTTCGGGTTTTGTGTTTTGGTTTTGGATTCGGTTCCGCGGCCGTGTTTTGGATTCGGACGCGTTTTGGCAAAACCTCCCTGAAAATTTTTTGTCGGATTCGGGTGTGTTTTGGATTCGGGTGTTTTTTTACAAAAAACCCTCAAAAACAGCTTAAATCATAGAATTTGGGGGTCATTTTGATCCCATAGTATTATTAACCTCAATAACCATAATTTACACTCATTTTCAGTCTATTCTGAACACCTCACACCTCACAATATTATTTTTAGCTCTAAAATTTGCACCAAGGTCGCTGGATGGCTAAGCTAAGCGACCCAAGTGGCCGACACAAACACCTGGCCCATCTAGGAGTGGCACTGCAGTGTCAGGCAGGATGGCACTTCAAAAAAATTGTCCCCAAACAGCACATGATGCAAAGAAAAAAAGAGGCGCACCAAGGTCGCTGTGTGACTAAGCTGAGCGACACAAGTGGCCGACACAAACACCTGGCCCATCTAGGAGTGGCACTGCAGTGTCAGACAGGATGGCACTTCAAAAAAATTGTCCCCAAACAGCACATGATGCAAAGAAAAAAAGAGGCGCACCAAGGTCGCTGTGTGACTAAGCTAAGCGACACAAGTGGCCGACACAAACACCTGGCCCATCTAGGAGTGGCACTGCAGTGTCAGACAGGATGGCACTTCAAAAAATTGTCCCCAAACAGCACATGATGCAAAGAAAAAAAGAGGCGCACCAAGGTCGCTGTGTGACTAAGCTGAGCGACACAAGTGGCCGACACAAACACCTGGCCCATCTAGGAGTGGCACTGCAGTGTCAGACAGGATGGCACTTCAAAAAAATTGTCCCCAAACAGCACATGATGCAAAGAAAAAAAGAGGCGCACCAAGGTCGCTGTGTGACTAAGCTAAGCGACACAAGTGGCCGACACAAACACCTGGCCCATCTAGGAGTGGCACTGCAGTGTCAGACAGGATGGCACTTCAAAAAATTGTCCCCAAACAGCACATGATGCAAAGAAAAAAAGAGGCGCACCAAGGTCGCTGTGTGACTAAGCTAAGCGACACAAGTGGCCGACACAAACACCTGGCCCATCTAGGAGTGGCACTGCAGTGTCAGACAGGATGGCACTTCAAAAAATTGTCCCCAAACAGCACATGATGCAAAGAAAAAAAGAGGCGCACCAAGGTCGCTGTGTGACTAAGCTAAGCGACACAAGTGGCCGACACAAACACCTGGCCAATCTAGGAGTGGCACTGCAGTTTTCTAGCGAGAGGATGAGTGCTTCCATCCTCATGTGAATCTGAACCACTAGCCATGAACAAAGGCCAGGGCCTCAGCCATTCCTTGCCACTCCGTGCCGTAAATGGCATATTGGCAAGTTTACACTTCTCATCAGACGCTTTCAATTTTGATTTTTGGGTCATTTTACTGAACTTTTGTTTTTTGGATCTTACATACTCTCTACTATGACATTGGGCATCGGCCTTGGCAGACGACGTTGATGGCATTTCATCGTCTCGGCCATGACTAGTGGCAGCAGCTTCAGCACGAGGTGGAAGTGGATCTTGATCTTTCCCAATTTTAACCTCCACATTTTTGTTCTCCATTTTTTAATGTGTGGAATTATATGCCAGTAGCAATGGCCTACTACTATATATACTGCACACAACTGAAATGCACCACAGGTATGGATGGATAGTATACTTGACGACACAGAGGTAGGTAGAGCAGTGGCCTTCCGTACCGTACTGCTAAATATACTGGTGGTCACTGTCAGCAAACTGCAAAACTAAAATGCACCACAGGTATAGAATCTAGATGGATAGTATACTTGTCGACACAGAGGTAGGTAGAGCAGTGGCCTTCTGTACCGTACTGCTATATATACTGGTGGTCACTGTCAGCAAAACTCTGCACTGTACTCCTCCTATATAATACTGCTGGTCCCCAGTGCCCACAATAAAGCAGTGTGAGCACAGATATATGCAGCACACTGAGCACAGATATGGAGTGTTTTTCAGGCAGACAACGTATACTGGTGGTCACTGGTCAGCAAAACTCTGCACTGTACTCCTCCTATATAATATACTGGTGGTCCCCAGTCCCCACAATAAAGCAGTGTGAGCACAGATATATGCAGCACACTGAGCACAGATATGGAGTATTTTTCAGGCAGACAACGTATACTGGTGGTCACTGGTCAGCAAAACTCTGCACTGTGCTCCTCCTATATAATATACTGGTGGTCCCCAGTGCCCACAATAAAGCAGTGTGAGCACAGATATATGCAGCACACTGAGCACAGATATGGAGTGTTTTTCAGGCAGACAACGTATACTGGTGGCATACCTCCCAACTTGTGGTTTTAAGAAAGCGGGACTTTTGCGCGGCAAAGCCGCGCGCCGACCAGAAAAGGGGTGTGGCCTCACCTGCAATGGGCGTGACATCTCTTGAGTGGGCGTGGCCTCGCCAAACGGTCTATTTTTCTGCCTTTTGGGGGCGTGCCCAGCGCTCCCCGAGCAGCTGGGCAGCCCCCGCTCCCTTCCTAGCTCTGAATACATGCCGTGCGCGTGCGCACAGCATGTAATCAGTGATCACCGGCTGCTTTGCAGAGCAGCGGGTGATCAAAGCCTCCCCCCAACTGCCCCCCCACCCGCGGGACACTGCTGCCCGCAGGAGGGACAGGGTCCGAATAGCGGGACTGTCCCGCTGAAAGCGGGACAGTTGGGAGGTATGTGGTGGTCACTGGTCAGCAAAACTCTGCACTGTACTCCTCCTATATAATATACTGGTGGTCCCCTGTCCCCACAATAAAGCAGTGTGAGCACAGATATATGCAGCACACTGAGCACAGATATGGAGTGATTTTCAGGCAGACAACGTATACTGGTGGTCACTGTCAGAAAAACTCTGCACTGTACTCCTCCTATATAATACAGCTGCTCCCCAGTCCCCACAATTAAGCAGTGTGAGCACACATATATGCAGCACACTGAGCACAGATATGGAGTGTTTTTCAGGCAGACAACGTATACTGGTGGTCACTGTCAGCAAAACTCTGCACTGTACTCCTCCTATATAATACAGCTGCTCCCCAGTCCCCACAATTAAGCAATAAGCACAACAATTTCTCTGACGTCCTACTGGATGCTGGGAACTCTGTAAGGACCATGGGGAATAGACGGGCTCCGCAGGAGACTGGGCACTCTAAAAGAAAGATTAGGTACTATCTGGTGTGCACTGGCTCCTCCCTCTATGCCCCTCCTCCAGACCTCAGTTAGATTTCTGTGCCCGGCCGAGCTGGATGCACACTAGGGGCTCTCCTGAGCTCCTAGAAAAGAAAGTATATTTTAGGTTTTTTATTTTACAGTGAGATCTGCTGGCAACAGGCTCACTGCATCGAGGGACTAAGGGGAGAAGAAGCGAACCTACCTGCTTGCAGCTAGCTTGGGCTTCTTAGGCTACTGGACACCATTAGCTCCAGAGGGATCGACCGCATGGAACTGGCCTTGGTGTTCATTCCCGGAGCCGCGCCGCCGTCCCCCTTACAGAGCCAGAAGCAAGAAGAGGTCCGGAAAATCGGCGGCAGAAGACATTAGTCTTCACCAAGGTAGCGCACAGCACTGCAGCTGTGCGCCATTGCTCCTCATACACACTTCACACTCCGGTCACTGAGGGTGCAGGGCGCTGGGGGGGGGGCGCCCTGAGCAGCAATAAAAACACCTTGGCTGGCAAATATATCACAATATATAGTCCCAGAGGCTATATATGTGATGAATACCCCTGCCAGAATCCATAAAAAAGCGGGAGAAAAGTCAGCGAAAAAGGGGCGGAGCTATCTCCCTCAGCACACTGGCGCCATTTTCTCTTCACAGTGCAGCTGGAAGACAGCTCCCCAGGCTCTCCCCTGTAGTTTTCAGGCTCAAAGGGTTAAAAAGAGAGGGGGGGCACTAAATTTAGGCGCAATATTGTATATACAAGCAGCTATTGGGAAAAATTCACTCAATATAGTGTTAATCCCCACATTAGATAGCGCTCTGGTGTGTGCTGGCATACTCTCTCTCTGTCTCCCCAAATGGCTTTGTGGGGTCCTGTCCTCAGTCAGAGCATTCCCTGTGTGTGTGTGGTGTGTCGGTACGGCTGTGTCGACACGTTTGATGAGGAGGCTTATGTGGTGGCAGAGCAGATGTCGATAAATGTGATGTCGCCCCCTGTGGGGCCGACACCAGAGTGGATGGATAGGTGGAAGGTATAAACCGACAGTGTCAACTCCTTACATAAAAGGCTGGATGACGTAACAGCTGTGGGACAGCCGGCTTCTCAGCCCGCGCCTACCCAGGCGTCTCAAAGGCCATCAGGGGCTCAAAAACACCCGCTCCCTCAGATGGCAGACACAGATGTCGACACGGAGTCTGACTCCAGTGTCGACGAGGTTGAGACATATACACAATCCACTAGGAACATCCGTTACATGATCCCGGCAATAAAAAATGTGTTACACATTTCTGACATTAACCCAAGTACCACTAAAAAAGGGTTTTATGTTTGGGGAGAAAAAGCAGGCAGTGTTTTGTTCCCCCATCAAATGAGTGAATGAAGTGTGTGAAAAAGCGTGGGTTCCCCCGATAAGAAACTGGTAATTTCTAAAAAGTTACTGATGGCGTACCCTTTCCCACCAGAGGATAAGTTGCGCTGGGAGATATCCCCTAGGGTGGATAAGGCGCTCACACGTTTGTCAAAAAAGGTGGCACTGCCGTCTTAGGATACGGCCACTTTGAAGGTACCTGCTGATAAAAGCAGGAGGCTATCCTGAAGTCTGTATTTACACACTCAGGTACTAGACTGAGACCTGCAGATAGTGCTGCTGCAGCGTGGTCTGTGACCCTGTCAAACAGAGATACTATTTTGCGAACATAAGAGCATATTAAAGACGTCGTCTTATATATGAGGGATGCACAGAGGGATATTTTGCCGGCTGGCATCCAGAATAAATGCAATGTCCATTCTGTCAGGAGGGTATTAGAGACCCGACACTGAACAGGTGATGCTGACTTTAAAAGGCACATAGAGATTCTGCCTTATAAGGGTGAGGAATTGTTTGGGGATGGTCTCTGGGACCTCGTATCCACAGCAACAGCTGGGAAGAATTTTTTTTACCTCAGGTTTCCTCACAGCCTAAGAAAGCACTGTATTATCAGGTACAGTCCTTTCGGCTTCAAAAAAGCAAGCGGGTCAAAGGCGCTTCCTTTCTGCACAGAGACGCGGGGGCTCCACAGGCGTAGCCAGGTACGGTGGGGGGCCGCCTCAAAAATTTCAGCGATCAGTGGGCTTGCTCACAGGTGGATCCCTGGATCCTTCAAGTAGTATCTCAGGGGTACTAGCTGGAATTCGAGGCGTCTCCCCCCCGCCGTTTCCTCAAATCTGCCTTGCCGACAACTCCCTCAGGCAGGGAGGCTGTGCTAGAGGCAATTCACAAGCTGTATTCCCAGCAGGTGATAGTCAAGGTGCCCCTACTTCAACAAGGACGGGGTTACTATTCCACACTGTTTGTGGTACCGAAACCGGACGGTTCGGTGAGACCCATTTAAATTTGAAATCCTTGAACACATACATAAAAAAATTCAAGTTCAAGATGGAATCGCTCAGGGCGGTTATTGCAAGCCTGGAGGAGGGGGATTACATGGTATCCCTGGACATCAAGGATGCTTACCTACATGTCCCCATTTACCATCCTCACCAGGAGTACCTCAGATTTGTGGTACAGGATTGCCATTACCAATTCCAAACACTGCCGTTTGGACTGTCCACGGCACCGAGGGTCTTTACCAAGGTAATGGCAAAAATGATGATACTCCTTCGAAAAAAGGGAGTTTTAATTATCCCGTACTTGGACGATCTCCTTATAAAGGCGAGGTCCAAGGAGCAGTTGTTGGTCGGAGTAGCAGGAAGTGCTACAACAGCACAGATGGATTCTAAACATTCCAAAGTCACAGCTGGTTCCTACCACACGCCTACTGTTCCTGGGGATGGTTCTGGACACAGAACAGAAAAAAGTGTTTCTCCCGCAGGAGAAAGCCAAGGAGCTGTCATCTCTAGTCAGAGACCTCCTGAATCCAAAACAGGTATCGGTGCATCACTGCACACGAGTCCTGGGAAAAATGGTAGCTTCTTACGAAGCAATTCCATTCGGCAGGTTCCATGCAAGAACCTTTCAGTGGGACCTCTTGGACAAGTGGTCGGTATCGCATCTTCAGATGCATCGGCTGATAACCCTGTCTCCAAGGACCAGGGTTTCTCTACTGTGGTGGCTGCAGAGTGCTCATCTTCCAGAGGGCCGCAGATTCGGCATACAGGACTGGGTCCTGGTAACCACGGATGCCAGCCTTCGAGGCTGGGGGGCAGTCACACAGGGAAGAAATTTCCAAGGACTTTGGTCAAGTCAGGAGTCGTCCCTACACATAAATATTCTGGAACTGAGGGCCATTTACAATGCCCTAAGTCTGGAAAGGCCTCTGCTTCTACACCAGCCGGTACTGATCCAATCAGACAACATCACGGCAGTCGCCCATGTAAACCGACAGGGCGGCACAAGAAGCAGGATGGCGATGGCAGAAGCCACAAGGATTCTCCGATGGGCGGAAAATCACGTCTTAGCACTGTCAGCAGTGTTCATTCCGGGAGTGGACAACTGGGAAGCAGACTTCCTCAGCAGACACGACCTACACCCGGGAGAGTGGGGACTTCATCCAGAAGTCTTCCAACTGTTGGTAAACCGTTGGGAAAGGCCACAGGTGGACATGATGGCGTCCCGCCTAAACAAAAAACTAGATATTGCGCCAGGTCAAGGGACCCTCAGGCGATAGCTGTGGACGCTCTAGTGACACCGTGGGTGTACCAGTCAGTTTATGTGTTCCCTCCTCTGCCTCTCATACCAAATGTACTGAGAATAATAAGAAGGCGAGGAGTGAGAACGATACTCGTGGTTCCGGATTGGCCAAGAAGAGCTTGGTACCCAGAACTTCAAGAAATGATATCAGAGGACCCATGGCCTCTACCGCTCAGACAGGATCTGCTACAGCAGGGGCCCTGTCTGTTCCAAGACTTACCGCGGCTGCGTTTGACGGCATGGCGGTTGAATTCCGGATCCTAAAGGAAAAGGGCATTCCGGAGGAAGTCATTCCTACGCTAATAAAAGCCAGGAAAGAAGTAAACGCAAACCATTATCACCGTATTTGGCAAAAATATGTTGCGTGGTGTGAGGCCAGGAAGGCCCCTACAGAGGAATTTCAGCTGGGTCGTTTTCTGCACTTCCTACAGTCGGGAGTGACTATGGGCCTAAAATTGGGTTCCATTAAGGTCCAGATTTCGGCTCTGTCGATTTTCTTCCAGAAAGAACTGGCTTCACTGTCTGAAGTTCAGACTTTTGTAAAGGGAGTGCTACATATTCAGCCCCCTTTTGTGCCTCCTGTGGCACCTTGGGATCTCAACGTGGTGTTGAGTTTCCTGAAATCACATTGGTTTGAGCCACTTAAATCTGTGGATCTGAAATATCTCACGTGGAAAGTGGTCATGTTATTGGCCTTGGCTTCGGCCAGGCGGGTGTCAGAATTGGCGGCTTTGTCATGTAAAAGCCCTTATCTGATTTTCCATATGGATAGGGCAGAATTGAGGACTCGTCCCCACTTTCTCCCTAAGGTGGTATCAGCTTTTCACTTGAACCAACCTATTGTAGTGCCTGCGGCTACTAGGGACTTGGAAGATTCCAAGTTACTGGACGTAGTCAGGGCCTTGAAAATGTATGTTTCCAGGACGGCTGGAGTCAGGAAAACCGACTCGCTTTTTATCCTGTATGCACCCAACAAAATAGGTGCTCCTGCTTCTCAGCAGACTATTGCTCGCTGGATTTGTAGCACAATTCAGCTGGCGCATTCTGCGGCTGGATTGCCGCATCCTAAATCAGTAAAAGCCCATTCCACAAGGAAGGTGGGCTCATCTTGGGCGGCTGCTCGAGGGGTCTCTGCTTTACAACTTTGCCGAGCTGCAACTTGGTCAGGGGCAAACACGTTTGCAAAATTCTACAAATTTGATACCCTGGCTGAGGAGGACCTTGAGTTCTCTCATTCGGTGCTGCAGAGTCATCCGCACTCTCCCGCCCTTTTGGGAGCTTTGGTATAATCCCCATGGTCCTTACGGAGTTCCCAGCATCCACTAGGACGTCAGAGAAAATAAGATTTTACTCACCGGTAAATCTATTTCTCGTAGTCCGTAGTGGATGCTGGGCGCCCATCCCAAGTGCGGATTGTCTGCAATACTTGTATATAGTTATTGCGTAACTAAAGGGTTATGGTTGAGCCATCTGTTGAGAGGCTCAGTTATATTTCATACTGTTAACTGGGTATAGTATCACGAGTTATACGGTGTGATTGGTGTGGCTGGTATGAGTCTTACCCGGGATTCAAAATCCTTCCTTATTGTGTCAGCTCTTCCGGGCACAGTATCCTAACTGAGGTCTGGAGGAGGGGCATAGAGGGAGGAGCCAGTGCACACCAGATAGTACCTAATCTTTCTTTTAGAGTGCCCAGTCTCCTGCGGAGCCCGTCTATTCCCCATGGTCCTTACAGAGTTCCCAGCATCCACTACCGACTACGAGAAATAGATTTACCGGTGAGTAAAATCTTATTTTTTGCATCAAGAATTCAAGATTAATAAACGGAGAGGACGCCAGCCACGTCCTTTCCCTAACATTTCCAATGCACGAGTGAAAATGGCGGTGACGCTCGGCTGCTTATATAGAATCCGAATCTCGCGAGAATCCGACAGCGGGATGATGATGACGTTCAGGCGCGCTCGGGTTAACCGAGCCATACGGGAGAATCCGAGTATGCCTCGGACCCGTGTAAAATGGGTGAAGTTCGGGGGGGTTCGGTTTCCGAGGAACCGAACCCGCTCATCACTACTTATTTATTTATTTTTTATATAGTTTTTTTTATTTACATGTAGGGAAAATACCGGCTACTTGTTCATGTAGCAAACAAAGACTGGGTAGGTTTATGTTTCCCTGAAATTTTTAAATGAAGCTGGGACACGGCCCTTACCAGCACAAAGGACCTGCTTCAGCTGCGGTTGCAATTCCAATCCTTTTTAGTGACGAAACTGTGAGGTATCGCCAGTGTAGCTGCGAGTGGAGTCACAAAGGTACCTTGGTGCTTGCCAATTGCAGCTGTGATGTATGTTCAGCCTGCCAATAAATGCTCAATTGCGATACCATCGAAGTTGCCACTGATTCAGGCCCTTAATCTCTCTGCACATTTTAAATCTCCCACACCTGCAGTACAACATCATTTTACCAAGGTGCACATTTTCTCGTTTATTTCTCTTTTTTGTAATTGCTCCTAACTCTGCCAAAGAAAGCCAGTGAGCATATGAGCATGAGTATAGATAGTTATTAAAAATAGGGGAGAGCATACCTGCCAACTTTCAACTCTAGGGAGTTGGGACAGGTGCGCCAGAGGTGCGTCTGTGGCCGGGAAGAAGGATGGGTCCCGAGAGGGGTGGATGGGGCCTTGGACGGAGGTGTGGAGCTTAACACAGTGACCCACTGTTTTTGTCAATTTTGGGGGGGTGGGGGGCAGCACTCCCTGAGCAGCTGGGCAGTCTCCGGCTAACCCTCCCTACACTGATAGATGCTGTGCGCATGCGGGTGGGACAGCGAGGCAGTGTCCAATTAACGGGACTGTCCCGCTGTATTCGGGACAGCTGAGAGGTATGGGGATGAGTGATGAACCACTTTACATAAAAGGATAGAACTAGGGTTCAGTGTTTGCCAAGTAGCATGGCCTACAACGCTGTTGTCTGCAGTGCAAACTTTTTTTTTGTTAGTGAATAGCAAATATCGTTTATTTGCCAAAGGAAAGATTTGTACATATGTTCTGGAATAACAAGATTAAATAATGGTTGTAACATCATTCATACACATAAAAACACATACACTTACTATACTATCTACACAGCAATACAAGGTACGGTTTGTGATGCAGATTTATCAGTGGCATAAAGTATTGGTGGGGGAAAGGGGGGAGGGTTGCTAGTGAAAATAGGATTTTAATACCTACCATTAAATCCTTTTCTCTTAGTCCGTAGAGAATGCTGGGAATGCTTCAAGAACCATGGGGTATAGACGGGATCCGTAGGAGACATGGGCACTTTAAGACTTTAAAAGGGGTGTGAACTGGATCCTCCCTCTATGCCCCTCCTCCAGACTCCAGTTATAGGAACTGTGCCCAGGGAGACGGACATTTCGAGGAAAAGGATTTATTTAATTTTAAACTAAGGTGAGATACATACCAGCTCACACCTCAAACAAGCCGTACAACATGGCATTCAACAACAACGCATGCAATGGCATGAATAACATCAGCCACAGACTGACTGAACTCAGCACAACAAGTGTGTAACCATAACCAATAACTTCAGATACAGTCCACACTGGAACGGGCGCCCAGCATCCTCTACGGACTAAGAGAAAAGGATTTACCGGTAAGTATTAAAATCCTATTTTCTCATACATCCTAGAGGATGCTGGGGATGCTTCAAGAACCATGGGGTTTATACCAAAGCTCCAGAACGGGCGGGAGAGTGCGGATGACTCTGCAGCACCGATTGACCAAACAAGAGGTCCTCATCAGCCAGGGTATGAAACTTGTAAAACTGTTATGCACACCAGTGCCAGCAGGAATGTACTGGTGTCTGAACGGTGAGGGACGCAAAACAAATGAACTCACAGACAGACTGGGGAATATGACATTACATACACAGAAGGTGATAGGGTAACAAAATAAACACAAAGTGAACAGAGAAGCCCAAAGGCTAAGAAACTGGGTGTCTCCCTAATATTAGGAATGCTCAGATGGAAAGAAGCAAGATGTAGTGATTTAATACGTAGAGAACCCGAAATGCTGTTGCTAAGGGCAACAGCAAAACCCTAAAGGGTTACCAACGGGTGTGGCAGTAAACTCCTTGGTCAGAGATGGAATAATAGACACAAGGAGAGTCTCCACAATCCTAGTCCTCACTTGCAGTGCACTGGTTCAGCTTACTGCCACTAAACTGACACCTGAACACCTTGCACAGTGAGAAAGGATTTTGGCAGGCAAGTCTGAGAATACAGCCGCAAACTTGCTAGGTTCACAGAGTAGCAAAAGAACCCCAGCAGGTTAAACGACTGACTCCAGTCTTACGGCTAGGTCTGGATTGGCAGAGTGTAATACCAAATCCCAAGGCCTATTTGCAGTAAGCAACAAACAAATACAAAGTTTACACAGTACTAGCTAGCTTTCAGGAACTGACTAACCAACAAAGATTCAGCACTATCTGCCTAACCTGAGAAGAGGGTTTATATAGCAGGTGCTGTCCACGCCCCACTCAGACCTCACAGACTGTGAGCACAAAAACCAGCACCGGATCCCCTGCCGTGCACAGAGCCTGTAACCACTGTACAGCAAAAGACCCAAACCGGAGTATCAGCTATGCTCAGGTTACTCCGCTAGCACTTGTCTCCCGGTTGCCATGACGACGTGGCAGCACAGAGCAGGAGACCCTAACAGTACCCCCCCTCTGACGAGGGGTCAAAGAACCCCTACCACCGGGTTTATCGGGGAACTGCGAGAAGAAAGAGCGTAACAGTCTGGGGGCATGAAGATCACAACTGCGCACCCACGACCGCTCCTCCGGGCCATACCCCTTCCAGTGCACCAAAAATGACAGCCGACCCCGAACCATCTTGGAGTCAAGAATCCTTTCAACAACAAACTCCCTCTGGCCACGTATCAGAAGAGGGGAAGGTCTTCCACTGCAAGAAGGATTACTAATCGCCCGTTTTAAAAGGGAACAATGAAATGTTTTATTGATACCCAAAGAACGGGGTAGATCTAACTGAAATGCCACCGGATTGATAACCCTAGTGATCTTATAAGGACCGGGGGCCTAACTTATGAGATGGCTGTCTCAACTTCAAATTCTTGGTAGACAACCAGACGAAGTCCCCTAATTTGAAGCTGCAGGGTCTTTTCCGCTTATCAAAAACCCTTTTGGTCACTAATGACACAGACACAAGGGCTTTCTTCACTTTCCTCCAAATACCTCTAAGGACCGAAACCACAGAGGAACCACCAGGCGTGGAGTCCAGGGGGTCAAAAGAATTGGCCTTAGGATGATGCCCATACACACAAAGGAAGGGAGAGATCCCTGTAGCAGAGTGAGCCGCGTTGTTATAGGCAAACTCCGCCATGGACAGATGAGCAACCCAGTCAAACTGACACTTGGAGACATAACACCTGAGGAACTGCTCCAAGGACTGGTTCACCCTTTCAGTCTGCCCATTAGACTGCGGATGGTAGCCTGACGACAAGCTGACAGAAATCTGGAGATCGGAACAAAATGCCCTCCAGAATTTGGCCACAAACTGGGATCCGCGGTCAGAGACCACATCAAGTGGCAACCCGTGGAGGGGCACAACATGCAGCATAAATCATTCAGACAGACGTCTGGCCGATGGCAGCCCAACCAATGGAACGAAGTGCGCCATCTTCGAAAACCTGTCAACGACAACCCAGATGGCTGTCATCCCACGAGGATTTGGGCAAGTCCACCACAAAATCCATTGAAATGTGGGTCCATGGCTTAGATGGAATAGAGAGTGGATGTAATGGGCCAACAGGAACCCCTCTAGGAGTCTTATTTCGGGCACAGATGTCACATGCCCGAACCCACTGATCCACATCCCTAGCCACCGAGGGCCACCACACCGCCCTAGATAGCAACTCCCGAGTTCTGGCAATACCCAGGTGACCTGCCGACTTCTTGGCATGGAATTCCAGGAACACTCGCTGTCTTAACCTAGGAGGCACAAACAAAAGACCTACCGGAAGGTCTGGAGGAGCCTGCTCCTGTGCTCTAAGCACTAATGACAAGAGGTCCTGGGTAATGCCCACTTTAATACATGATGGGGACACAATGGGCAATGGCTCCTCAGTGGTCTCCTGGATTGGAGCAAAACTCCGTGAGAGCGCATCAGCCTTGATGTTTTTTGACCCAGGGCGATATGTTATAAAAAAATTAAAGCGAGCAAAAAACAAAGCCCATCGTGCCTGCCTGGCATTGAGGCACTTCGCTGACTCTAAATATGCCAAATTCTTATGGTCGGTGAGAATTGAGACCACAAACTTAGCCCCCTCAAGCCAGTGTCTCCACTCCTCGAGTGCATCCTTAATAGCCAACAATTCCCGGTTACCCACGTCATAATTCATCTCGGCAGGCGAAAATTTACGGGAAAAGTAAGCACAGGGATGAAGGCGATTATCAGACACCCCCATCTGAGAGAGCACTGCCCCAATACCCATCTCAGAGGCATCCACCTCCACCACAAAAGGACGCTCTGGATCTGGGTGTCGCAGCACCTTGGCCGAGACAAATGCCCTTTTGAGACGGGCAAAAGCCGCTTTGGCCTCACAAGACCAGTGAGCAACATCCGCCCCTTTCTTAGTGAGTGCCACCAAGGGCGCCACTATAGACGAAAATCCAGCGATAAATCGTCTATAAAAATTCGCAAAGCCCAGAAAACGCTGAAGCGCCTTCAAACTAGTGGGCTGCACCCAATCCAGGACTGCCTGTACCTTGGAACCCTCCATTTGGAAACCTTCTGGGGAGATAATATATCCTAGAAATGCGATTTGCTGAACTTCAAATTCGCACTTCTCCAGCTTCGCCCCAAGCCGGTGGTCTCTGAGTTTCTGGAGGACTAAGCGTACATGCTTCCGATGTTCCTCCAGGGAATGGGAGAAGATTAGGATGTCATCTAAGTATACAACTAAGAATCTATCCAAATATTCCCTGAGCACATCGTTCATGAAGTCCTGGAAGACTGCCGGGGCATTACAGAGCCCAAAAGGCATCACCAAATATTCATAATGCCCTGAGTGGGTATTAAAGGCAGTCTTCCATTCATCCCCCTCTCTTATTTGGATAAGATTGTACGCACCGCGTAGGTCAATCTTAGAAAAAATGGTGGCAGTACGAAGCTGGTCAAACAAGACCGAAATGAGAGGCAGTGGGTATGAGTTTTTAATCGTGATACGGTTCAATTCCCTGAAGTCGATGCAGGGTCGCAACGAACCGTCCTTTTTACCCACGAAGAAGAACCCCGACCCAACTGGAGACTGTGAAGGTCTGATAAATCCCTTAGCCAAGTTCTCCTGAATGTACTCTGCCATAGCCTGAGTCTCAGGACGTGACAGGGAGTACAACCTGCTCTTGGGAAGCTTAGCATTTGGCAACAAATCAATGGCACAGTCATAGGGGCGATGGGGAGGTAGTACCTCTGCAACTCTTTTGGAGAACACGTCCGCAAAATCTGCATAACATCCTGGCAATCCTGGCAAACTTAGCTGCGAAAGCCTGACTGGAAGGCTCAAGCAACTCCTGAAACAATCAGTACCCCAACTAAGAATCTCCCCAGAGACCCAGTCAAATTGAGGATTGTGGGCCCTTAACCAGGGTAACCCCAACACCAATGGGGCAAAAGTACAGACAGTCACATAAAAGGACAATTTTTCAGAGTGTGTGGCTCCAATAGACAAAGAAATCTGGCTAGTGCAAGAGGTAATTTTACCCTGGGATAATGGTTCCCTGTTTAACCCACAAATCTCAATTTCCGATGCCAAGGGTACTAAGGGAACAGAGTGTTTCAGGGTGAATTGGCGGTCCATAAAAACCCCGTCGGCCCCACTGTCCACAAAGGCCTCAGTCTTGACAGTTTGACCGAGGATCTTCAAGGTCACCGGAATGATAAAAGTCTTCTTGGGAAATTCTGACTTCTGGCCTGACAGGATATTTCCCATCACCCTCAGGCCCTGAAGTTTTCCGGCTTTTCTGGGCATGATACTACCACATGACCTTTATTCCCACAGAAATAAATATATACAAATGTGCTGCGCTTAATGTATGCTTAATTGATAATGAATAAAAATTGATAAATACACAGGTGTCTGCTTAAATCAATTTGCAACTCATACGGAACTTGCTGATAAAAAATGAAACAAATTTAATGACACACACAAGATATAATAAAAACCATTAGTAAAAGAAAACAGCTCAAGCGCACTGATAGACGTTCTGAATAATTCACTGGGTTAGGAAAATTAGAAACAATGTCACTTCAATGTTGCCACATAGACCTAGTCTTGGTCTCTTTGTATCAAAAGCTAAGTAGCAACAGTTAATACAGCCTGTTTGAGAACAAATGAATGTAGCTCCCGTCCTCTATGCTACTGGCGTCCCAGTGCAGAGGAAATGCCGCTGATAATATTTACCCGACCTGCGGGAAGATGCAGTCTCGCAGCACAGGAGGTATCGGAACAGCTACCATGCGTCCGCCGCCGGCACTAGCACAGTGCAGGCGATTCAGTCCTGGCGGGCGGGTACGGACGCTGCAGTGTTACGCTGACCTGGCGTTCCGGTATACGTTCTCTGGGGCTGATTTTCAAATTCAATTTCACCGCTGCAGGTGAGAGTGGCTGGCAACGATCAGTGCGTCAGTGGGCTGAGCAAAGGAGTGACGTCACTCCTTTGCTCAGCCCACTGACGCACTGATCGTTGCCAGCCACTCTCACCTGCAGCGGTGAAATTGAATTTGAAAATCAGCCCCAGAGAACGTATACCGGAACGCCAGGTCAGCGTAACACTGCAGCGTCCGTACCCGCCCGCCAGGACTGAATCACCTGCACTGTGCTAGTGCCGGCGGCGGACGCATGGTAGCTGTTCCGATACCTCCTGTGCTGCGAGACTGCATCTTCCCGCAGGTCGGGTAAATATTATCAGCGGCATTTCCTCTGCACTGGGACGCCAGTAGCATAGAGGACGGGAGCTACATTCATTTGTTCTCAAACAGGCTGTATTAACTGTTGCTACTTAGCTTTTGATACAAAGAGACCAAGACTAGGTCTATGTGGCAACATTGAAGTGACATTGTTTCTAATTTTCCTAACCCAGTGAATTATTCAGAACGTCTATCAGTGCGCTTGAGCTGTTTTCTTTTACTAATGGTTTTTATTATATCTTGTGTGTGTCATTAAATTTGTTTCATTTTTTATCAGCAAGTTCCGTATGAGTTGCAAATTGATTTAAGCAGACACCTGTGTATTTATCAATTTTTATTCATTATCAATTAAGCATACATTAAGCGCAGCACATTTGTATATATTTATTTCTGTCGTTTGGGGGAGCCAGCAGTCCCTCAGTGCTTGCAGCTGTTGTATAGCCCATTTTAATTTAACCTACTAAATTGCGCCAGGAGTGGGGGTGTTTAAACACTCTCAAAAAAAATTTTTTTATCCTTTATTCCCACAGTACAAACATAACCCCTGCTGTCTCCTCCGCGTCTTCTCACGCGAGGAGAGGCGGGTAGCCCCAATCTGCATAGGCTCCTCGGAAAATTCCTCAGAGTCTGAGGTTCCCTTGGGAAAAAAGGAAACCTCGGTCTCCCTTTCAAGCCTGCACTCTCTCAGCCGTCTATCCACCCGAATGGATAACTGCATGAGCTGATCCAAGCTATCAGGCAAGGGATATTGTACCAGTTGGTCTTTTAACTGGTTAGAAAGACCTCTTCGGTACTGGTGTCTCAGGGCTGGGTCATTCCACTGGGTATCATGGGCCAACCTCCGAAACTCCGTACAATAAACCTCAACTGGCCTTCGCCCTTGCTTAAGGATCGAAATCTGAGCCTCGGCTGAGGCCGTCTTGTCAGGGTCATCATACAACATGCCCAGTGCCGTAAAAAAAGCATCAACACTTTTAAGCGACGGACAGTCAGGCTGCAACCCATATGCCCAGACCTGTGGGTCTCCTTGTAGCAAGGAAATCACTATGCCCACCCGCTGAATCTCCGACACAGAAGACTGAGGCCTAAGCTGGAAATATAGCTTGCAGCTCTCCTTGAAACAAAAGAACTGCGAGCGATCTCCAGAAAAACGATCCGGGAGATTTACTTTCGGCTCCTTGACCCCTGAAGGTACTGCTGCTGCGGGAGCTCCGCCAGCGGCCTGCGAGGTGTGCATTTTAATGGACAAATCATTAAATTGTCGAGTCAGGACCTGCACCTGATCGACCACCTGTTGCAAAGTATTTTGACGGGTATGCTCCATATTCCCACAAAATTTCAACAGGAGTATTAGGCTGCTGAATATGTTATGCACACCAGTGCCAGCAGGAATGTACTGGTGTCTGAACGGTGAGGGATGCAAAACAAATGAACTCACAGACAGACTGGGGAATATGACATTACATACACAGAAGGTGATAGGGTAACAAAATAAACACAAAGTGAACAGAGAAGCCCAAAGGCTAAGAAACTGGGTGTCTCCCTAATATTAGGAATGCTCAGATGGAAAGAAGCAAGATGTAGTGATTTAATACGTAGAGAACAAGAAATGCTGTTGCTAAGGGCAACAGCAAAACCCTAAAGGGTTACCAATGGGTGTGGCAGTAAACTCCTTGGTCAGAGATGGAATAATAGACACAAGGACAGTCTCCACAATCCTAGTCCTCACTTGCAGTGCACTGGTTCAGCTTACTGCCACTAAACTGACACCTGAACACCTTGCACAGTGAGAAAGGATTTTGGCAGGCAAGTCTGAGAATACAGCCGTAAACTTGCTAGGTTCACAGAGTAGCAAAAGAACCCCAGCAGGTTAAACGACTGACTCCAGTCTTACTGCTAGGTCTGGATTGGCAGAGTGTAATACCAAATCCCAAGGCCTATTTGCAGTAAGCAACAAACAAATACAAAGTTTACACAGTACTAGCTAGCTTTCAGGAACTGACTAACCAACAAAGATTCAGCAGCATCTGCCTAACCTGAGAAGAGGGTTTATATAGCAGGTGCTGTCCACGCCCCACTCAGACCTCACAGACTGTGAGCACAAAAACCAGCACCGAATCCCCTGCCGTGCACAGAGCCTGTAACCACTGCACAGCAAAAGACCCGAACCGGAGTATCAGCTACGCTCAGGTTACTCCGCTAGCACTTGTCTCCCGGTTGCCATGACGACGTGGCAGCACAGAGCAGGAGACCCTAACAAAAACTTTGCAAAGGTGTTTGATCCCAACCAAGTAGCTGCTCGGCAAAGCTGTAATGCCGAGACACCTCGGGCAGCCACCCAGGATGAGCCCACCTTTCTGGTAGAATGGGCCTTCACCGATTTCGGTAACGGCAATCCCGCCGTAGAATGAGCCTGCTGAATCGTATTACAGATCCAGCGTGAAATAGTCTGCTTGGAAGCAGGAGCCCCAATCTTGTTGGGAGCCCACAGGACAAACAGAGCCTCTGTTTTCCTAATCTGAGCCGTTCTGGCGACATAAATTTTCAAAGCTCTGACCACATCGAGAGACTTCGATTCCGCCAAGGCTTCGGTAGCCACTGGCACCACAATAGGCTGGTTTATGTGAAACTATGAAACCACCTTTGGCAGAAATTGCTGACGAGTTCTCGACTCCGCTCTATCTGCATGGAAGAATAGGGGCTTTTGTGAGACAAAGCCGCTAATTCAGACACCCGCCTTGCGGATGCCAAGGCCAACAGCATGACTACTTTCCAAGTATGGAATTTCAACTCAACCTTACGTAAAGGTTCAAACCAATGAGATTGCAGGAACTGCAACACCACATTAAGATCCCATGGTGCCACTGGGGGCACAAAGGGAGGTTGGATGTGCAGCACGCCTTTCACGAAGGTCTGAACTTCTGGAAGGTAGGCCAATTCTTTCTGAAAGAAAATTGATAAGGCTGAAATTTGTACTTTAATGGAGCCTAACTTTAGGCCCGCATCCACACCTGCTTGCAAAATATGGAGAAAACGCCCCAGGTGAAATTCTTCCATAGGAGCCTTCTTGGATTCACACCAAGACACATATTGGTCCTCTCGTAGAGGAAGAGACCACGGCTCTTCTATGAGTAATTCTTGAAGATCCGGATACCAGGCCCTCCTTGGCCAGTCTGGAACAATGAGTATCGCCTGAACCCTTGTTCTTCTTATGATCCTTATCACCTTTGGAATGAGTGGAAGTGGAGGGAACACATAGACCGACTGAAACACCCACGGTGTCACTAGCGCGTCCACCACTATTGCTTGAGGGTCCCTCGACCTGGAACAATATCTCTGAAGTTTCTTGTTGAGGCGAGATGCCATCATGTCTATTTGAGGAATTCCCCAACGACTTGTCACTTCTGTAAAGACCTCTTGATGAAGACCCCACTTCCCTGGATGGAGATCATGTCTGCTGAGGAAGTCTGCTTCCCAGTTGTCCACACCTGGAATAAAGACTGCTGACAGAGCGCTTACATGTTTTTCCGCCCAGCGAAGAACTTTTGTGGCCTCCGCCATTGCCGCTCTGCTCTTTGTTCCGCCCTGGTGGTTTATGTACGCCACTGCTGTTATGTTGTCTGACTGAATCAAGACGGGCAGACCACGAAGAAGATGTTCCGCTTGCAGAAGGCCACTGTAAATGGCCCTTAATTTCAGAATGTTTATGTGCAGACAAGCTTCCTGGCTTGACCATTTTCCCTGGAAATTTACCCCCTGTGTGACTGCTCCCCAGCCTCGGAGACGTGCATCTGTGGTCACCAGGATCCAATCCTGAATCCCGAACCTGCGTCTGTCTAGGAGGTGAGAACTGTGCAGCCACCACAGGAGAGAGATTCTGGTTCTGGAAGATAGGATTATTTTCCGGTGCATGTGCAGGTGAGACCCGGGCCACTTGTCCAACAGGTCCCACTGAAATACCCTGGCATGGAACCTGCCAAACTGAATGGCCTTGTAGGCCGCCACCATCTTCCCCAGCAACCGAGTGCATTGAAGAATCGACACTCTTTCCGGTTTCAGAATCTGTTTGACCATGTTCTGTATTTCCAGAGCCTTTTCCACAGGAAGAAAGACTCTCTGTAATTCTGTATCCAGAATCATACCCAAGAATGACAGCCGTGTTGTCGGAACCAACTGTGATTTTGGCAAGTTTAGGAGCCAACCATGTTGTTGCAGAATTGTCAGGGAGAGCGTAACGTTTTTCAGTAATTGCTCCTTGGATCTCGCCTTTATCAGGATATCATCCAAGTACAGGATAATTGTGATTCCCTGCTTGCACAGGAGAACCATCATTTCCGCCATAACCTTGGTGAAAATCCTCGGAGCCGTGGACAGACCAAACGGCAACGTCTGAAATTGGTAATGACAATGCTGAACAGTAAACCTCAGATAAGCCTGATGCAGAGGATATATGGGGACGTGTAAGTAGGCATCCTTTATGTTGACCGACACCATAAAATCCCCCTCCTCCAGACTGGAGATCACTGCTCGGAGAGATTCCATCTTGAATTTGAATTTTTTCAGATAGAAATTGAGGGATTTTAGGTTCAGAATCGGTCTGACTGAGCCATCCGGCTTTGGAACCACGAACAGGCTCGAATAAAAGCCTTCCCCCTGTTGTGACGGGGGTACCGTGACAATGACTTGATTTTGACACAGCTTTAGTATTGCAGCGCATACTACCTTCCTTTCTGGAAGAGAAGCTGGCAAGGCCGATTTGAAAAATCTGTGAGGGGGCAAGTCTCGAAACTCCAATTTGTACCCTTGGGCTACTATTTCTAATACCCAAGGATCCAGGGCCGAGTGAACCCAGACCTGACTGAAGAGTTGGAGACGTGCCCCCACCGGTGCGGACTCCCGCAGAGGAGCCCCAGCGTCATGCGGTGGATTTAATAGAAGCCGGGGAGGACTTCTGCTCTTGGGAACTTGCCACAGCCTGTGACCTTTTTCCCCTTCCTCTTCCTCTAGTAGCAAGGAAGGAAGACCCTCGTCCTTTTTTGTATTTATTGGGCGTATTTATTGGGCGTTTTCTTTTGTTGTGCAGGGACATAAGGTAGAAACGATGACTTACCCGCGGTAGCCGTAGATACCAGGTCAGCGAGGCCGTCACCAAATAAGACACCACCTTTATATGGCAGAGACTCCATAGCCTTCTTAGAGTCAGCATCAGCATTCCATTGATGAATCCACAATGCCCTCCTAGCCAAGACTGCCATGGCATTGGCCCTTGATCCCAAAAGGCCAATATCCCTCGCAGCTTCCTTTAGATAGGCTGCAGCGTCCCTGATATGACCCAGTGCCAAAAGAACGCTATCCCTGTCCAGGGTATCTATATCAGATGACAAGTTATCTGCCCACTTTTCAATAGCGCTACTCACCCATGCCGATTCAACGGCAGGCCTGAGCAGCGTACCTGTAGTGACATAAATGGATTTCAATGTATTTTCCTGTTTACGATCCGCAGGATCCTTTAGGGCTGCCATGTCAGGAGACGGAAGCGCCACCTTTTTGGACAGACGCGATAGAGTTTTGTCCACAGTGGGTGTTGACTTCCACTTTTCCGTCCCCAGAGGGGAACAAATATGCCACCGGAATTCTCTTGGGAACCTGTAACTTCTTGTCAGGATTTTCCCAAGCTTTTTCAAAAAGACTGTTCAGTTCATGAGAGGGAGGAAACGTCACCTCAGGTTTCTTTCCTTTATACATACAGACCCTCGTCTCAGGAACAGCAGGGTCTTCCGTGATATGTAATACATCTTTTATCGCCACAATCATGTACTGAATGCTCTTAGCCAGTTTAGGATTCAACCTGGCATCACTATAGTCGACACTGGAATCAGAGTCCGTGTCGGTATCTATATCCACTATCTGGGTAAATGAACGCTTCTGTGACCCCGAGGGAGTCTGAACTTGTGATAATGCATCCTCCATGGATTTTCTCCATGCCTGGTTCTGAGACTCAGATTTATCTAATCTCTTATTCAATCGAGCCACATTTGCATTCAAAACACTCAAAACATTTACCCAATCAGGCGTCGGCGGTGCCGACATGGTCACTCCCACAGTTTATTGTCCCCATTCCAGCCTCCTCCTGGGAAGAGCACTCAGCCTCAGACATGTCGACACATGCATACCGACACCCACAACCACACTGGGGCTATAGGGGACAGACCCAGAGCAAAGCCTGTTAGAGAAACACAGAGGGAGTTTTGCCAGCTCACAACCCAGCGCCTATCCCGGTACTGAAACGATTAAAATAATGCCTCAGACCTGTTAGCGCTTTTTATACTAATAAAACAGCACCAAAATTATTGTGCCCCCCCCTCCCGTTTTGCACCCTGTTACTTGTACAGCAGTGTAGGAGGCCAGGACCAGCGTCTCTGCAGCCCTGTGAAGAGAAAATGGCGCTGATTAGAGCTGTGAGGGCTAAGCTACGCCCCCTTAATGGCGCGCTTTAGCTCCACTATTTTTCACATCTTTATACTGGCGGGGGTCTGATTTTAGTGCCCAGGCACTGTAAGCCTCTTTTGCCATTCACTCCCCCTGCGCCCTGCACCCTGTAGTGCCACTGTGTGTGTGGGAGCATGGCGCAGCGCAGCCGCTGCGCGGTACCTCAAAGCCGTCACTGAAGTCTTCTGATCTTCTTCTACTCACCCGTCTTCTGACTTCTGGCTCTGCAAGGGGGGTGACGGCGCGGCTCCGGGAATGAGCGTCTAGGTGTACCTAGCGATCAGACCCTCTGGAGCTAATGGTGTCCAGTAGCCTAAGAAGCAGAGCCTTGAAACTCACAGAAGTAGGTCTGCTTCTCTCCCCTCAGTCCCACGAGGCAGTGAGCCTGTAGCCAGCAGGTCTCCCTGAAAATAAAAAACCTAACATAAAGTCTTTTTCTGAGAAACTCTGGAGAGCTCCTCAGTGTGCATCCAGTCTCACTGGGCACAGAATCTAACTGGAGTCTGGAGGAGGGGTATAGAGGGAGGAGCCAGTTCACACCCCTTTTAAAGTCTTAAAGTGCCCATGTCTCCTGCGGATCCCATCTATACCCCATGGCTCTTGAAGCATCCCCAGCATCCTCTAGGACGTATGAGAAATAGCTTTTTCAATTTGTCCTATACAAAAAAGTTGTAATTTTGCCAGTATTAAGAGACATGGGACAGCCTATTTGCAAGTTTGTAGTGATACTTGCGAACTCATGCATGTGCAAACCTGCAAACATAGGGGGTCATTCTGACCCAATCGCACACTGCAGTCTATCGCAGCGGTGCGATCGGGTCAGAACTCCGTCGGGCTGCTACGATCGCCTCTGCCTGATTGACAGGCAGAGGCAGCCGCTGGGTGGTGGTGGGGGGGGTCGGAGCAGCGGTGTTTGGCTGCCGTTTCATGGGCGTGCTCTGGCCAACGCAGGCGTGGCCGGACCGAATGGGGGGCGGGCTGCAGCGGCTGCGTGACGTCACACGCAGCCGTTGCGGGCCGGGGAGCAATGAGTAGCTCCCGGCCAGCACGCTAAAGCTGTGCTGGTCAGGAGCTACTCTTGAAGTGCAAAGCCATCGCCGCTGTGCGATGCCTTTGCACTTCTGAGGGGGGAAGCAGCACTGACATGTGGGGTGGGATAGCCCTGTGTTGGGCGTCCCCCCGCATGTCAGTGTGAATGATCGTAGCTGTGCTAAATTTAACACAGCTACGATCATCTCAGAATGACCCCCATAGGCACAACAAAATGGTAAGTTACAGTAACTCGGGGTTAGTATATCCAGGGCTTTTTCATTCAGTTGCTTTGGACATACTCGTTTGGAATATTGCAGTGCTGACTACTTTCTTTATTACCTCTCTAAATAGAGAGTGATCAGGATCATAATGATAAATAATATCATCATGGAGACAGGAGAGTAGTCATATATAAAATAAATATGAGCAATAATAATATAATTTAAATAATAATAATAATTATTATTATTTTTATTATTATTATTATTATTATTATTATAGTAGCAGTATTTTATTTGAAGCAGTTTATCAAAAATAGCATATTGACAATACATTTTCTTTAAGTAGATGCGTGTTCCGTACTGTACATAAAGACCTGAATCGACTCCCACACAACTGAAATCCTTCGGACTTCCCATAAAGGAGAATGTGGGTAGGAGAAAATCATAATTGCTGACATAAATCATCAAACTCCCATCGATTTCATGTCCATGTTACATTACAAGCGGATACTACAGTATGAAACAATTTCTAAAAAGGAAAAAAAATACATATGAATCAAAGATACAGTCTGCAACTTTTTAAGTATTTAACATTAGTTGAATAATGAAATATCTAATCTAGAAGCAGTTAATTTTGTGTTGAAAGATAAACAAAACTGGCTTTGTTTTTTTTTTTAAACGTATAAAGGTGCATATCATACCACAATCTTCCCATTATTAGTTATAGACAAGTTCCTTACATTATTGCTCACTGCATTGTTGGGAGAACTTGCTCCATCCACAATTGAAGGGAATCTAAAGGGTAGATTTACTACAGAGTGGGCTGATGCAGTGGTGGTTGGGCTTTGGGTTGGCAGCTGGCACCAGCAGACAGTGTTATATTGTGCAATGTCCATTGCCAGAAGCAAGGGCTGGGAGCCAGCATGCACTGCACCTATGTACAGTGCACACATGTGGAACCTCCTCCAGGGTATGCCTCTCTCCTCCATGTAGGCTGAACTATGGAGTGGACTGCGTGTACAGGAGTGGACCACCGACTAACAAGGGCTGTACCATTCATGTATCCCGCACCTGGCAGTTACCGCTGCCTGTGTCTGAGGAGCCGTCATCGAGTGGAAAGAAGTGCAGTGCTTTGGTAAAGGAGCTAATAAAAAGGCACATACTAGGTGAAGTGGGCGTTGGCTCTGGCTACTGGGTGTCTGGAGCACAGTCAGTGGTGTAACTACAAATTTTGCCCCCCCCCCCCCAAAAAAAAAAACTTTCAGGCGCCCCTTTCTCATGGTAGCCACTCATTTTTAGGGGATCCCCCTGAAAACTGCTGGTCTGCAGTCCTGGCAAGGGATGCTGTTCACGCCTGCACCCTTCATACTATTGTTAATGTCCCTCCCAAAATGGCCACCATCTCCTCTAGCATCTTTAATAACTGTCTCCTCTGAGGAGGTGGCCAGTTTGGTAGGGACATCTCTCCCACAGTGCTGCTCCTCAGGCCGGTGACTCCTCTCTGCTGCACTGTAACCCCTGTGCCCACAAGCCACCCAGTGCCTCCAAGGCACGACGGGGTCTCTGGGGACTGTTGCTATGCCACTGAGCACACTGTAACAATTGCTTCCTGATGGGTAGAAGGCAAGTGTGTAGCTACCATAGGTGCAGGGAGTGCAGCTGCTATGGGGTCCAGACCTGAGAGGGGCCCACCTTCCCTGTCACAGTTACAAGTGTGCTATATACATTTTTCACCATGTGATACATAGGATGCCCTTACAAACTTTTGCCGTGGGGCCTAGTTACACCCCTGGACCTGCTCATCGTTATATGGTATTAAATGAACTGGAGGGAATTATTATATTACATAATATGTCTGGGGGTACTGTAATGTGGCACAATATGAAGTGGAGGCACTATAGTGTTGCACAATATGAACTGGTCACACTGTAATCTGGCACAATCTGAAATGGGTGCACTGTTATGTGCACAATTTGAAGTGGAGTCACTACAGTGTGGCATAATATGAACTGGGGAGACTGTAATGTGGCACATTATGAACTGGGGACAATGTATATCATAATGTGAATTGGGAGTACTATATGGCATAGTGTGGACTGGCAGCCATACATTATAATATAATGAGAGTTGTCTCTCTAGATGTATTGCGATAAAGGCCCCCTTGCTATGGGGCCCACAAAGTGCTGGCTATGCCCCTGGTAAAGGGAGTGTCTGGGAAAGATAATGGTGGAGGGTTGGTTGTGGATAGCTTTGATGAATATACAGCCAGCGGGAAGTGTGAGTAAAAAAAAAGATCTACTTTAATAAATAAAGAAAAGACCATAGAGGGTTGTGTGTGAGAGTTTATGAGGGGAAGGGGGGGGGGGGTTTCTGCAGCAAAATATGGTTGTTACTGATGGCCGGGCTGAGTAGTGTGGCACAAGTGGGGGGGGGGGTATCACATAAAAAAAATACTGATGGAGGTAGGTGAACAGCAACTTAAAAACGTGTAGAGACATAGAGGGGCACAGAAGAACGAGACAAAAAAAAAGAACTTAAAAGGAAAGTACAGATGTGTCCAGACATGACTTGTTTGTCTCAAATAGTGTGCCCGTATAGGAATGCATGGTGCGTATACATGCCACTACTAATCATGGCAGGCTGTGGGTAATTGCTGCCATGATGTGTACCCATGCAGCAAGCGAAAGCTGAAGAAGGACACATTTGTATTTTAGGATTTAAAAATTAATGTTATTATAAAGACTATAAAAAAATATATCAACCTCAAAATAAGAATTTACTTACCGATAATTCTATTTCTCGTAGTCCGTAGTGGATGCTGGGGACTCCGTCAGGACCATGGGGAATAGCGGCTCCGCAGGAGACAGGGCACAAAAATAAAGCTTTAGGATTAGGTGGTGTGTACTGGCTCCTCCCCCTATGACCCTCCTCCAAGCCTCAGTTAGGATACTGTGCCCGGACGAGCGTACACAATAAGGAAGGATATTGAATCCCGGGTAAGACTCATACCAGCCACACCAATCACACCGTATAACTTGTGATCTGAACCCAGTTAACAGTATGACAAACGTAGGAGCCTCTGGACAGACGGCTCACAACAATAACAACCCGAATTTGTTTGTAACAATAACTATGTACAAGTATTGCAGACAATCCGCACTTGGGATGGGCGCCCAGCATCCACTACGGACTACGAGAAATAGAATTATCGGTAAGTAAATTCTTATTTTCTCTAACGTCCTAAGTGGATGCTGGGGACTCCGTCAGGACCATGGGGATTATACCAAAGCTCCCAAACGGGCGGGAGAGTGCGGATGACTCTGCAGCACCGAATGAGAGAACTCAAGGTCCTCCTCAGCCAGGGTATCAAATTTGTAGAATTTTGCAAACGTGTTTGCCCCTGACCAAGTAGCAGCTCGGCAGAGTTGTAATGCCGAGACCCCCCGGGCAGCCGCCCAGGATGAGCCCACTTTCCTTGTGGAATGGGCCTTGACAGATTTAGGTTGTGGCAAGCCTGCCACAGAATGTGCAAGTTGAATTGTGCTACAAATCCAACGAGCAATCGTCTGCTTAGAAGCAGGAGCACCCATCTTGTTGGGTGCATACAATATAAACAGTGAGTCAGACTTTCTGACTCCCGCCGTTCTTGAAATATATATTTTCAATGCCCGGACCACGTCCAACAACTTGGAATCCTCCAAATCGTTAGTAGCCGCAGGCACCACAATAGGCTGGTTCAGGTGAAACGCTGACACCACCTTAGGCAGAAAATGAGGACGCGTCCGCAGTTCTGCCCTGTCCGTATGGAAAATCAGATATGGGCTCTTATATGATAAAGCCGCCAATTCTGATACTCTCCTGGCTGAAGCCAGGGCCAGTAGCATGGTTACTTTCCATGTAAGATACTTCAACTCCACCGATTTGAGCGGCTCAAACCAATGGGATTTGAGAAAATCCAAGACTACATTAAGATCCCACGGTGCCACTGGGGGCACAACCGGGGGCTGTATAAGTAGTACTCCTTTTACAAAAGTCTGGACTTCAGGAACTGAAGCCAATTCTTTCTGGAAGAAAATCGACAGGGCCGAAATTTGAACCTTAATGGACCCCAATTTGAGGCCCATAGACAATCCTGTTTGCAGGAAATGTAGGAATCGACCCAGTTGAAATTCCTCCGTGGGGGCCTTCCTGGCCTCACACCATGCAACATATTTCCTCCAAATGCGGTGATAATGTTGTGCAGTCACCTCCTTCCTGGCTTTTACCAGTGTAGGAATGACCTCTTCCGGAATGCCTTTTTCCCTTAGAATTCGGCGTTCAACCGCCATGCCGTCAAACGCAGCCGCGGTAAGTCTTGGAATAGACACGGTCCCTGCTGAAGCAGGTCCCGTCTTAGAGGTAGAGGCCACGGATCCTCCGTGAGCATCTCTTGAAGTTCCGGGTACCAAGTTCTTCTTGGCCAATCCGGAGCCACTAGTATCGTTCTTACTCCCTTTTGCCGTATAATTCTCAGTACTTTTGGTATGAGAGGCAGAGGAGGGAACACATACACTGACTGGAACACCCACGGTGTTACCAGAGCGTCCACAGCTATTGCCTGAGGGTCTCTTGACCTGGCGCAATACCTGTCCAGTTTTTTGTTGAGGCGGGACGCCATCATATCCACCATTGGTTTTTCCCAACGGTTCACAATCATGTGGAAGACTTCTGGATGAAGTCCCCACTCTCCCGGGTGTAGATCGTGTCTGCTGAGGAAGTCTGCTTCCCAGTTGTCCACTCCCGGAATGAATACTGCTGACAGTGCTATCACATGATCTTCCGCCCAGCGAAGAATCCTTGCAGCTTCTGCCATTGCTGTCCTGCTTCTTGTGCCGCCCTGTCTGTTTACGTGGGCGACTGCCGTGATGTTGTCCGACTGGATCAACACCGGCTGACCCTGAAGCAGGGGTTTTGCCAGACTTAGAGCATTGTAAATCGCTCTTAGCTCCAGTATATTTATGTGAAGAGACATCTCCAGGCTTGACCATACTCCCTGGAAGTTTCTTCCCTGTGTGACCGCTCCCCAGCCTCTCAGACTGGCATCCGTGGTCACCAGGACCCAGTCCTGTATGCCGAATCTGCGGCCCTCTAACAGATGAGCACTCTGCAACCACCACAGAAGAGACACCCTTGTCCGTGGCGATAAGGTTATCCGCTGATGCATCTGCAGATGTGATCCGGACAATTTGTCCAGCAGATCCCACTGAAAAGTTCGTGCGTGGAATCTGCCGAATGGAATCGCTTCGTAAGAAGCCACCATCTTTCCCAGGACTCTTGTGCATTGATGCACAGACACTTTCCCTGGTTTTAGGAGGTTCCTGACAAGTTCGGATAACTCCCTGGCTTTCTCCTCCGGAAGAAACACCTTTTTCTGAACCGTGTCCAGAATCATTCCCAGGAACAGCAGACGTGTCGTCGGGGTCAACTGAGATTTTGGAAAATTCAGAATCCACCCGTGTTGTTGCAGCACTAGTCGGGTTAGTGCTACTCCGTCCTCCAGCTGTTCTCTGGACCTTGCCCTTATCAGGAGATCGTCCAAGTAAGGGATAATTAATACGCCTCTTCTTCGCAGAAGAATCATCATTTCGGCCATTACCTTGGTAAAGACCCGAGGTGCCGTGGACAATCCAAACGGCAGCGTCTGAAACTGATAATGACAGTTTTGCACCACGAACCTGAGGTACCCTTGATGTGAAGGGCAAATTGGGACATGCAGGTAAGCATCCTTTATGTCCAGGGACACCATAAAGTCCCCTTCTTCCAGATTCGCTATCACTGCTCTGAGTGACTCCATCTTGAACTTGAATTTTTGTATGTACAGGTTCAAAGATTTCAGATTTAGAATAGGTCTTACCGAGCCGTCCGGCTTCGGTACCACAAATAGCGTGGAGTAATACCCCTTTCCCTGTTGTAGGAGGGGTACCTTGACTATCACCTGCTGAGAAAACAGCTTGTGAATGGCTTCCAATACCGTCGCCCTGTCTGAGGGAGACGTTGGCAAAGCAGACTTTAGGAACCTGCGAGGGGGAGACTTCTCGAATTCCAACCTGTAACCCTGAGATACTACCTGCAGGATCCAGGGGTCCACCTGTGAGCAAGCCCACTGTGCGCTGAAATTCTTGAGTCGACCCCCCACCGCTCCTGAGTCCGCTTGTAAGGCCCCAGCGTCATGCTGAGGGCTTTGCAGAACCCTGAGAGGGCTTCTGTTCCTGGGCAGGGGCTGCTTGCTGCCCTCTCTTACCCCTTCCTCTGCCCCGAGGCAGATATGACTGTCCTTTTGTCCGCTTGTTCTTATAGGACCGAAAGGACTGCGGCTGAAAAGACGGTGTCTTTTTCTGTTGGGAGGGGGTCTGAGGTAAAAAGGTGGATTTTCCGGCAGTTGCCGTGGCCACCAGATCCGATAGACCGACGCCAAATAATTCCTCCCCTTTATACGGCAATACTTCCATATGTCGTTTGGAATCCGCATCACCTGACCACTGTCGCGTCCATAAACTCCTTCTGGCAGATATGGACATCGCATTTACTCTCGATGCCAGAGTGCAAATATCTCTCTGAGCATCTCGCATATAAAGGAAAGCATCCTTTAATTGCTCTATAGTCAATAAAATACTGTCCCTATCCAGGGTATCAATATTTTCAGTCAGGGAATCCAACCAGACGACCCCAGCACTGCACATCCAGGCTGAGGCGATGGCTGGTCGCAGTATAACACCAGTATGTGTGTATATACTTTTTAGGGTAGTTTCCAGTCTCCTATCAGCTGGATCCCTGAGGGCGGCCGTATCAGGAGACGGTAACGCCACTTGTTTTGATAAGCGTGTGAGCGCCTTATCCACCCTAGGGGGTGTTTCCCAGCGCGCCCTAACCTCTGGCGGGAAAGGGTATAATGCTAATAACTTTTTTGAAATTAGCACTTTTCTATCTGGGTTAACCCACGCTTCATCACATACATCATTTAATTCCTCTGATTCAGGAAAAACTACAGGTAGTTTTTTTCACCCCCCACATAATACCCCTTTTTGTGGTACTTGCAGTATCAGAGATATGCAAAGCCTCCTTCATTGCCGTGATCATATAACGTGTGGCCCTACTTGAAAATACGTTTGTTTCATCACCGTCGACACTAGATTCAGTGTCTGTGTCTGGGTCTGTGTCGACCGACTGAGGTAAAGGGCGCTTTACAGCCCCTGACGGTGTCTGAGACGCCTGGGCAGGTACTAACTGGTTTGCCGGCCGTCTCATGTCGTCAACTGATTTTTGTAATGTGCTGACATTATCACGTAATTCCATAAACAAAGCCATCCATTCCGGTGTCGACTCCCTGGGGGGTGACATCACCATTATCGGCAATTGCTCTGCCTCCACACCAACATCGTCCTCATACATGTCGACACACACGTACCGACACACAGCAGACACACAGGGAATGCTCTTATCGAAGACAGGACCCCACTAGCCCTTTGGGGAGACAGAGGGAGAGTTTGCCAGCACACACCCAAGCGCTATAATATATATGGGAACAACCTTATATAAGTGTTGTTCCTTATAGCAGCTTAAATATATCAAAATATCGCCAAAAAATGCCCCCCCTCTCTGTTTTACCCTGTTTCTGTAGTGCAGTGCAGGGGAGAGTCCTGGGAGCCTTCCTCACAGCGGAGCTGAGCAGGAAAATGGCGCTGTGTGCTGAGGAGAATAAGCCCCGCCCCCTATTTCGGCGGGCTTTTCTCCCGGAGTTTTAGATATCTGGCATGGGTTAAATACATACATATAGCCTCAATGGCTATATGTGATGTATTCTTTTGCCATAAAGGTATTAAATATTGCTGCCCAGGGCGCCCCCAGCAGCGCCCTGCACCCTCCGTGACCGCTTGGTGTGAAGTGTGTGACAACAATGGCGCACAGCTGCAGTGCTGTGCGCTACCTTCATGAAGACTGAAGAGCCTTCTGCCGCCTGTTTCCGGACCTTCAATCTTCAGCATCTGTAAGGGGGGTCGGCGGCGCGGCTCCGGGACGAACCCCAGGGTGAGACCTGTGTTCCGACTCCCTCTGGAGCTAATGGTGTCCAGTAGCCTAAGAATCCAATCCATCCTGCATGCAAGTGAGTTGAAATTCTCTCCCCTAAGTCCCTCGATGCAGTGAGCCTGTTGCCAGCAGGACTCACTGAAAATAAAAAACCTAAAAACTTTTTCTAAGCAGCTCTTTAGGCGAGCCACCTAGATTGCACCCTGCTCGGACGGGCACAAAAACCTAACTAAGGCTTGGAGGAGGGTCATAGGGGGAGGAGCCAGTACACACCACCTAATCCTAAAGCTTTATTTTTGTGCCCTGTCTCCTGCGGAGCCGCTATTCCCCATGGTCCTGACGGAGTCCCCAGCATCCACTTAGGACGTTAGAGAAAAGATCTTATAAGTGCCTTTTCTATAAGATGTTTTGAGGTTTATATATTTGCAAAGATACCCTTTATACTAACATTACTATTGCAATCATAATATATATTCTATTTATGCTTTTTGGAAACATCCTTCGGGAACCGCATATAATCAAGTCCCAGGCAAGTGTTGGAATACAGTAGCATCTTCAGACTGAAAAAGAGCTTCAAAAAATACAACCAGTGGGAGAAGGAACACATAGTAATGGTGTCTTTGAGAGGTAGGATAATTTCATTTAAGGAGTAAAAATCTTATACAATAATCATTTCCTTTTTGAGATTTTGGATAGGGTATTACTGTTTGTAAAGTATGGTGCCAATGACAGTGGAAAAGACATTGGGCCAAATGTAATAGAGTGAGAGATTTGGTAAGGTTTTGCATTTTTTTTTTAAGTGACAATCATTTACACAGCAAGATCAACCTGGTTTTGCAGTGTAAATGATTGCCGCTTTAAAGAAAAACCTTACCAAATCTCTCACTTTCTGAAAATCTCACTCTATTACATGTGGCCCATAGTATCAAATAAGGGTAGTGGGAGAGAGTTATTTCAGTGATTGAGATATGGCATCAGGTAGCATTGGTGAGTGATGGAAGTTATAGGGGGTGAGGTATGATGCCAGGGAGCGGTGTAAGGGAGTGGTATTTTGTGGATGAGGTATGAGAACATTGGGCCTAATTCAGACTAGAGATGAGCGGGTTCGGTTTCTCTGAATCCGAACCCGCCAGAACTTCATGTTTTTTTTCACGGGTCCGAGCGACTCGGATCTTCCCGCCTTGCTCGGTTAACCCGAGCGCGCCCGAACGTCATCATGACGCTGTCGGATTCTCGCGAGGCTCGGATTCTATCGCGAGACTCGGATTCTATATAAGGAGCCGCGCGTCGCCGCCATTTTCACACGTGCATTGAGATTGATAGGGAGAGGACGTGGCTGGCGTCCTCTCCGTTTAGAATAGATTAGAGAGACACTTGATTTACTAATTTTGGGGAGCATTAGGAGTACTCAGTACAGTGCAGAGTTTTGCTGATAGTGACCAGTGACCACCAGTTTTATTTATAATCCGTTCTCTGCCTGAAAAAAGCGATACACAGCACACAGTGACTCAGTCACATACCATATCTGTGTGCACTGCTCAGGCTCAGGCCAGTGTGCTGCATCATCTATTATCTATATATAATATTATATATATCTGTCTGACTGCTCAGCTCACACAGCTTATAATTGTGGGGGAGACTGGGGAGCACTACTGCAGTGCCAGTTATAGGTTATAGCAGGAGCCAGGAGTACATAATATATTATATAGTGAGTGACCACCAGACACACAGTGCAGTTTATTTAATATATCCGTTCTCTGCCTGAAAAAAGCGATACACACAGTGACTCAGTCAGTCACATACCATATCTGTGTGCACTGCTCAGGCTCAGGCCAGTGTGCTGCATCATCTATATATTATATATCTGTCTGACTGCTCAGCTCACACAGCTTATAATTGTGGGGGAGACTGGGGAGCACTACTACAGTGCCAGTTATAGGTTATAGCAGGAGCCAGGAGTACATAATATTATATTAAAATTAAACAGTGCACACTTTTGCTGCAGGAGTGCCACTGCCAGTGTGACTAGTGACCAGTGACCTGACCACCAGTATATATAATATTAGTAGTATACTATCTCTTTATCAACCAGTCTATATATTAGCAGCAGACACAGTACAGTGCGGTAGTTCACGGCTGTGGCTACCTCTGTGTCGGCACTCGGCAGCCCGTCCATAATTGTATATACCACCTAACCGTGGTTTTTTTTTCTTTCTTTATACATACATACTAGTTACGAGTATACTATCTCTTTATCAACCAGTCTATATTAGCAGCAGACACAGTACAGTGCGGTAGTTCACGGCTGTGGCTACCTCTGTGTCGGCACTCGGCAGCCCGTCCATAATTGTATATACCACCTAACCGTGGTTTTTTTTTCTTTCTTTATACATACATACTAGTTACGAGTATACTATCTCTTTATCAACCAGTCTATATATTAGCAGCAGACACAGTACAGTGCGGTAGTTCACGGCTGTGGCTACCTCTGTGTCGGCACTCGGCAGCCCGTCCATAATTGTATATACCACCTAACCGTGGTTTTTTTTTCTTTCTTTATACATACATACTAGTTACGAGTATACTATCTCTTTATCAACCAGTCTATATTAGCAGCAGACACAGTACAGTGCGGTAGTTCACGGCTGTGGCTACCTCTGTGTCGGCACTCGGCAGCCCGTCCATAATTGTATATACCACCTAACCGTGGTTTTTTTTTCTTTCTTTATACATACATACTAGTTACGAGTATACTATCTCTTTATCAACCAGTCTATATATTAGCAGCAGACACAGTACAGTGCGGTAGTTCACGGCTGTGGCTACCTCTGTGTCGGCACTCGGCAGCCCGTCCATAATTGTATATACCACCTAACCGTGGTTTTTTTTTCTTTCTTTATACATACATACAAGTTACGAGTATACTATCTCTTTATCAACCAGTCTATATATTAGCAGCAGACACAGTACAGTGCGGTAGTTCACGGCTGTGGCTACCTCTGTGTCGGCACTCGGCAGCCCGTCCATAATTGTATATACCACCTAACCGTGGTTTTTTTTTCTTTCTTTATACATACATACTAGTTACGAGTATACTATCTCTTTATCAACCAGTCTATATATTAGCAGCAGACACAGTACAGTGCGGTAGTTCACGGCTGTGGCTACCTCTGTGTCGGCACTCGGCAGCCCGTCCATAATTGTATATACCACCTAACCGTGGTTTTTTTTTCTTTCTTTATACATACATACTAGTTACGAGTATACTATCTCTTTATCAACCAGTCTATATATTAGCAGCAGACACAGTACAGTGCGGTAGTTCACGGCTGTGGCTACCTCTGTGTCGGCACTCGGCAGCCCGTCCATAATTGTATATACCACCTAACCGTGGTTTTTTTTTCTTTCTTTATACATACATACTAGTTACGAGTATACTATCTCTTTATCAACCAGTCTATATATTAGCAGCAGACACAGTACAGTGCGGTAGTTCACGGCTGTGGCTACCTCTGTGTCGGCACTCGGCAGCCCGTCCATAATTGTATACTAGTATCCAATCCATCCATCTCCATTGTTTACCTGAGGTGCCTTTTAGTTGTGCCTATTAAAATATGGAGAACAAAAATGTTGAGGTTCCAAAATTAGGGAAAGATCAAGATCCACTTCCACCTCGTGCTGAAGCTGCTGCCACTAGTCATGGCCGAGACGATGAAATGCCAGCAACGTCGTCTGCCAAGGCCGATGCCCAATGTCATAGTACAGAGCATGTCAAATCCAAAACACCAAATATCAGTAAAAAGCCTCTTTTTTTCTTTGCGTCATGTGCTGTTTGGGGAGGGTTTTTTGGAAGGGACATCCTGCGTGACACTGCAGTGCCACTCCTAGATGGGCCCGGTGTTTGTGTCGGCCACTAGGGTCGCTAATCTTACTCACACAGCTACCTCATTGCGCCTCTTTTTTTCTTTGCGTCATGTGCTGTTTGGGGAGGGTTTTTTGGAAGGGCCATCCTGCGTGACACTGCAGTGCCACTCCTAGATGGGCCCGGTGTTTGTGTCGGCCACTAGGGTCGCTAATCTTACTCACACAGCTACCTCATTGCGCCTCTTTTTTTCTTTGCGTCATGTGCTGTTTGGGGAGGGTTTTTTGGAAGGGACATCCTGCGTGACACTGCAGTGCCACTCCTAGATGGGCCCGGTGTTTGTGTCGGCCACTAGGGTCGCTTATCTTACTCACACAGCGACCTCGGTGCAAATTTTAGGACTAAAAATAATATTGTGAGGTGTGAGGTATTCAGAATAGACTGAAAATGAGTGTAAATTATGGTTTTTGAGGTTAATAATACTTTGGGATCAAAATGACCCCCAAATTCTATGATTTAAGCTGTTTTTTAGTGTTTTTTGAAAAAAACACCTGAATCCGACAAAAAAAATTCGGTGAGGTTTTGCCAAATCGCGTTCGAACCCAAAACACGGCCGCGGAACCGAACCCAAAACCAAAACACAAAACCCGAAAAATTTCAGGCGCTCATCTCTAATTCAGACCTGATCGCAGCAGCGAATTTGTTAGCTGATGGGCAAAACCATGTGCTCTGCAGGGGGGGGGGGGGGGGCAGATATAACGTACAGAGAGAGTAAACGCCCGTATTCACCAGCAGATGAGGACAGATGTGGCAGAGGTGAACCGCTCAGCACACACCTCTCCCCCCGCTCAGCACAGCGAGCGTGCGGGTGTGGACGGGGGTGCCGCTCATTTCACCCAGTGACCTGTGAAATGAGTGACCTGCTAGATTGAGCCTGCATGCAGGCCAATCTAGTACCAGTTATAGCGATGCGCGGGGTTGCGCATCGCTATCGCTGTGGGGGGTACACATGGAGAGATCATGCTTAAACTCTAAGCAATCTAGTCAGATTGCTTAGATTATCGCTCTGTGAGTACCCCCTTTAGATTTGGGTGGGGTGTGTTCAATCCGAAATCACAATTGCAGTGTAAAAATAAAGCAGCCAGTATTTACCCTGCACAGAAACAATATAACCCACCCACATCTAACTCTCTCTGCACATGTTATATCTGCCACACCTGCAGTGCACATGGTTTTTCCCATTAGCTAATAAATTTGCTGCTGCAATCAGATCTGAATTAGACCCATTATTTTATCGAGCCCCTCTCAATTTTTTGCATTGGGCCCCGCAAAACCTAGGGTCGCTTTTAGAATTCATCCCCGTCCCCCTACAATCTTTCATCCTGCCCTTACATTAAAGTAGAACTGTGAAATGGCTAGGGTACTGATTCTTCTTTCTTCACAATCCCCTTTAGTGGCTGTTCATACCTCTAGTGGCTGGCCACAACTCCTCTAGCAGCTGGCCTCTTCAGCAGAGCAACATACTATTTCATGGGGTAGGTAAGGAATACCGACGGTCAGAATCCCGATGGTCAGAATGCTGGCAGCAGGATCCTGCAATCTATGATAAGTATTGCTAACCCCAACCATAACCCATCCCTCCTGCAGCCTAACTCTACCCCCCAGCCTAACCCTAACAATCCCCTTCAGCAGCCTAACTTCCCACAGCCTAACCCTAACCATACCCACACACAGCCTAGCCCTAATCTCACCCTCCCGCAGCTAAACCTTAATACTTGTACTAACCACTTCAGCATGATGGTCTGGATTGTGAGCCTTGGGATGCCAACTGCATCCCCTATTTCATGTGCTATTGATAGTGCATTCCTCCAATGGACCCTTCATGCCTCAGCAAGTCACTGTTTGTAGGCATTGTAAGTGATGAAAACCTCTTTTGCTCTCCCTCCCACAACAAACAGGAGTCCCGTGGTGGAAACTTCCATGCCAGCCTTCCTCTGGAAAACAATCATTCCTTGATTGCAGATCACGCTCACCAGGAGCAAGTATTGATCTCTGAGTATAGTGGACAGTATACTGTCTGCTGGACAGTCCCATTTTGAGACATTGGGGATAATTCAGACCTGATCACTGTTCAATGCGCACGCAAGCAGCATTCACAAGTGTGCAAATGCAACGCATGAGTGCAAAATCACACCCACCATGCACGAGTGCACAAAAATGTGCAGAAGTACATAAAAGAGGTGTTTACTATTTTGCCCCACCTTCATGTACGGCGAACCCCTGGCTCCTCATCCTCTGGGCCCAAAACCTAATTTTTTACCAACTCCACATGCCTGCTTTCAGCAATATTGTGCAGCATTGCACACAGGACCACTATCTTACTAACCATTTCCGGTGAATACATGAGGTCGCCACCAGTGCAGTGGAGCACACACAAAAACACCCTTTTAAGACTCCGATTGTGCACTCCACCAGCTGTCTGGTGGCTATCAGGGTGGAAATTAAATGCTGATTGTGGTCCTGGTGTTGGTGTGCTGTAAGGAGTCATGAGCCTGGGGGTGCAAGGATATCCACAATCTCCTGCAAAAACACAATAAAAAAATAAGACAAAAATATGGTTAACAATTAAAAACCCACAAACCTGAACCTTTACTACATGATGTGACACAAACTCACCCAACATCCACGCATCTTGGCATTCCAACATACTTAATTTTTGCCATATCTCTGATTGCCGAATAACATGGGAATCATGGGCACTTCCTGGGTACCGGGCATTCAGGGAAAGGATCTGGAGGGATGGGCCACAAACAACCATGACATTTAAAGAGTGGAACATTTTTCTGTTCCTAAAGATTATTTCATTATGTGTTTGTGCCACAAGTGGAATGTGTGTACCATCCACTACCCCAATAATGTGTGAGAAGCGACTCCCCCCTTCACGGAATTGCCGCTTCAACACAGCTAGGGACTCCAGATCCAATGGCATTTATATTAACTGCTTAGTTCTTTTGAGGAACGCAGCTATTATGCGCCTCAGGATCCTTGAGAATGTGGCCTGGGAGACGCCTACCAGGACTCCAACTATAAGCTGGTAGGACCCTGAGGTGCAAAAAATGTAAGACAGCAATTAATTGTGTCAGTGGTGGAATTGCTGTAGGATGTACGAATAGTACTCTCTAGATCACTCTATTATTGAGAGAGTTTCTAGGATTACATGAGGAGGCAGCCTATAGCGCTGCACCACCTCATCATCTGGCATTCCAAAAAGGGTGACATGGGTTCAAAAGATACTTAGCCTTGCACGCCTCCTTTGCCTTCGAGGATGAGGGGCAGGTTGGGGTTGGCCGTATAAGGACTACAGGTATGCTGCTATCACCAACTGAAAGACACATTTAACAGAGTGTTAAATCATAATACAATGATTGGTCACAGACATTCTTGTCAAACAATTAAATTTTCTTAAAACCACTTACAGATGTGGTGTAATCCATCTCTAAATTGTGCACAACAGGAGGAAAGGAACATAGTTAAAAATTTGGGCTAAAAACAATACAAGTAAAAAAAACAAAAACAAAAACACCACAACAACACAATGAGCATGCATATACTTACCAGACAAAAACCCCACAAATAAACAGCAGCAAAATGCAGATAAAAAATGAAACAAGGCTACTTTGGCACAAAAAAACTCCCAATATAAAATCTGCCTTGAGAAGAAAAGAGAAACAAACACTTAATAAGCACACTAAGATAAACCAACACCCCACCACACAACACACTCCTATGAACATGCATACAGTATACTTACCAACAGATATATGTATAGGAATGAACAAAAAACAGGGAAAAGAGAAAAATGTATAACAAAAATAGCCTAATTTGGCAAAAACAACAGAAAAAAGAGATCCATTCTTCAGGGGTAAAAAAAAACCTTGGCCCTCATTCCGAGTCGTTCGCTCGGTATTTTTCATCGCATCGCAGTGAAATTCCGCTTAGTGCGCATGCGCAATATTCGCACTGCGACTGCGCCAAGTATCTTTGCTATGAAGATAGTATTTTTACTCACGGCTTTTTCATCGCTCCGGCGATCGTAATGTGATTGACAGGAAATGGGTGTTACTGGGCGGAAACACGGCGTTTTATGGGCGTGTGGATGAAAACGCTACCGTTTCCGGAAAAAACGCAGGAGTGGCCGGAGAAACGGGGGAGTGGTTGGGCGAACGCTGGGTGTGTTTGTGACGTCAAACCAGGAACGACAAGCACTGAACTGATCGCACAGGCAGAGTAAGTGTGGAGCTACTCTAAAACTGCTAAGTAGTTTGTGATCGCAATATTGCGAATACATCGGTCGCAATTTTAAGATGCTAAGATACACTCCCAGTAGGCGGCGGCTTAGCGTGTGTAACTCTGCTAAATTCGCCTTGCGACCGATCAACTCGGAATGAGGGCCCTTAATAAGCACACTAAGATAAACCAACACCCCACCACACAACACACACCTATGAACATGCATTTACTGTACTTACCCACAAATCAGTAGGAAAAACAAAATGGCAAAAGGCCACACAAAAAAAAAACAAAGGAAAATGGCTACTTTGCCCCAAAACTCAAAATAAGAGGAGGCTGCCTTCAGGAAGAGGAGAAATAATCATAATAAACACACACTCATAGAAAAAAACACCCTCCACACAACAAACACCTATAAACATGCATATACTTACCCACAGATGAGTAGGAAAAACAAAATGGCAAAAGGCCACACACAAAAAACAAAGGAAAATGGCTACTTTGCCCCAAAACTCAAAATAAGAAGATGCTGCTTTCAGGAATAAGAGAAATAATCATAATAAACACACCTAGAAAAATACACCCCTCCACACAACACGCACCTATGAACATGCATATACTTACCTGCAGATAGATATACTGTTGATCCCTTGAGAATAAATGTGAAAAAAAACAGTCAAGTCATCCACACTACAAACATCCTTAAATACAATAAAAAAATAAGAAAAAAAAGACCATGCATTATTTGTGCTACACATTGTGCGACCGCAATACACCAAATAAACGCACCGCACCACATTACACTACACAGGGACATGTTGCAAACACATGCTGTGCTAAGTCACACGATCATCGCCATACAACATACTTACCACAAAAGCTACAAATTCAAACCAAAAATCCACGACTCTGCATAACACATTACATTGACATTACTCCAAGGAAATATAATTTAAAGCACTACATATTTAAAAAAAACAACAACACAAAAATCAACAACTTATCTCCACAATCCACTCTCCACCTCTCACTCCACAACTTCTCACACCACAACTCCATACACCCACAAGCCACGGATGGCTAGAACATGCTTAAATAGTATAAGCAATCAAAGCAAATGTACCAATTGTGTATGCATCACCTGTGCTAATTTACGCTAAGCATGCATATGCAGGTATAAAACAACAATCCCTGAACCATACACACAGTGGCGGAACTAGCAAGCGGTGGGCCCAGGTGCGACAAAATGTTTTGAGCCCCCCCCCCCATCCCATCCAAGTTCACCCCCTTACCCCTTGAGAGGATCTGGTGAGGGGGACCTGCTCAGGGCCAGAGAAATGGATACCTAGCAACAGTGCCGTAACTAGACATTTTAGCACTGTGAGCAAGAAACGGCATCGGGGCCCCACCCCTGCATGCAAAACAGGGGCAGTGCGCGCCGTAGGCGCGCGCAAAAATACATAGTGGCGTGGCTTCGCGGGGAAGGGGTGTGGCCACAAAATAATACCAATTCCTAAAACGGTGCACAGTAGTCTCCATTCTTCAAATTACGCCGCACAGTAGCACCACTACACCAGGTAGAGACCCTTTTACACCTTACAGCGAACAGATTCCTCTATTTACACATTACGGCAGACAGCGTCCCCTTTTTACACATTACGGCAGACAGCGTCCCCCTTTTTATACATTACGGCAGACAGCGTCCCCTTTTTACACATAACGGCAGACAGCGTGCCCTTGTTACACATAGCGGCAGACAGCGTGCACTTTTTACACATTACGGCAGACAGCGTACACTTTTTACACATAACGGCAGACAGCATGCCCTTGTTAAACATAACGGCAGACAGCGTACACTTTTTACACATAACGGCAGACAGCGTCCCCCTTTTTACACATTACGGCAGACAGCGTCCCCTTTTTACACATTACGGCAGACAACGTACACTTTTTACACATAGCGGCAGACAGCGTGCCCTTGTTACACATTACGGCAGACAGCGTGCCCTTGTTACACATTACGGCAGACAGCGTGCCCTTGTTACACATTACGGCAGACAGCGTACCCTTGTTACACATTACGGCAGACAGCGTGCCCTTGTTACACATTACGGCAGACAGCGTGCCCTTGTTACACATTACGGCAGACAGCGTGCCCTTGTTACACATTACGGCAGGCAGATTCCCCCTTTCTACACGTTGCAGCAGGCAGTCCCCCGTTTTTACACATTGCGGCAGGCAGATTCTCCATTTTTACACATCACGGCAGGCAGATTCTCCCTTTTTACACATAGCGGCAGGCAGATTCCCCATTTTTACACATTGCGGCAGGCAGATTCCCCATTTTTACACATAGCGGCAGGCAGTCCCCCCTTTTTACACATAGCGGCAGGCAGTCCTCCATTTTTACTAGAGATGAGCGGGTTCGGTTCCTCGGAATCCAAACCCCCCCGAACTTCAGCCTTTTTACACGGGTCCGAGGCAGACTCGGATCTTCTCGCCTTGCTCGGTTAACCCGAGCGTGCCCGAAAGTCATCATCCCGCTGTCGGATTCTCGCGAGGCTCGTATTCTATCGCGAGACTCGGATTCTATATAAGGAGCCGCGCGTCGCCGCCATTTTTTCACACGTGCATTGAGATTGATAGGGAGAGGACGTGTCTGGCGTCCTCTCCGTTAGAATAGATAGAGACACTTGAGTTGATTTACTACTAACTTAGTAATTTTGGGGAGCATTAGGAGTACTCAGAGTGCAGAGTTTTGCTGATAGGTACTAGTGACCACCACCAGTTTTATTTATTATTTAATATAATCCGTTCTCTGCCTAAAAAAAAACGATACACAGTCACATACCATATCTGTGCTCAGCCTCAGTGTGCTGCATGATAATATCATCTATGTATATCTGACTGTGCTGAGTGCTCACTGCTCACACAGCTGAATTGTGGGGGAGACTGGGGTGCAGTTATAGCAGGAGTACAGTGCACACTTTTGCTGCCAGTGTGACTGACCAGTGACCACCAGTATATTGTCTGCCTGAAAAAGTTAAACACTCCTGTGGTGTTTTTTTTTTAATTCTATAAACGCATTCTGCTGACAGTGTCCAGCAGGTCCGTCATTCATTATATTATATAAATATTTACCTGCAGTAGTGTTATATTTTTTTTGTTCATCTCTATCATCTTTATCATCTCTATATTAGCAGACGCAGTACGGTAGTCCACGGCTGTGGCTACCTTTGTGTCATCAGTGCTCGTCCATAATTGTATACCTACCTGTGGTGGGGTTTATTTTTCTATCTTCTTCATACTAGTAGTTTAGGAGTCTGCTGACAGTGTCCAGCAGGTCCGTCATTATATTATATATACCTGCAGTAGTGATATATATATATTTTTTAAATCATTATCATCTCTGTACTAGCAGACGCAGTACGATAGTCCACGGCTGTAGCTACCTCTGTGTCGTCAGTGCTCATCCATAATTGTATACCTACCTGTGGTGGGTTTTTTTTTTCTATCTTCTTCATACTAGTAGTTTAGGAGTCTGCTGACAGTGTCCAGCAGGTCCATCATTATATTATATATACCTGCAGTAGTGATATATATATATTTTTTATATCATTATCATCTCTATACTAGCAGACGCAGTACGGTAGTCCACGGCTGTAGCTACCTCTGTGTCATCAGTGCTCGTCCATAATTGTATACCTACCTGTGGTGGGTTTTTTTTTCTATCTTCTTCATACTAGTAGTTTAGGAGTCTGCTGACAGTGTCCAGCAGGTCCGTCATTATATTATATATACCTGCAGTAGTGATATATATATATTTTTTATATCATTATCATCTCTATACTAGCAGACGCCGTACGGTAGTCCACGGCTGTAGCTACCTCTGTGTCGTCAGTGCTCGTCCATAATTGTATACCTACCTGTGGTGGTTTTTTTTTTTCTATCTTCTTCATACTAGTAGTTTAGTAGTCTGCTGACAGTGTCCAGCAGGTCCGTCATTATATTATATATACCTGCAGTAGTGATATATATATTTTTTTAATATAATTATCATCTCTATACTAGCAGACGCAGTACGGTAGTCCACGGCTGTAGCTACCTCTGTGTCGTCAGTGCTCGTCCATAATTGTATACCTACCTGTGGTGGGGTTTATTTTTCTATCTTCTTCATACTAGTAGTTTAGGAGTCTGCTGACAGTGTCCAGCAGGTCCATCATTATATTATATATACCTGCAGTAGTGATATATATATATTTTTTATATCATTATCATCTCTATACTAGCAGACGCAGTACGGTAGTCCACGGCTGTAGCTACCTCTGTGTCGTCAGTGCTCGTCCATAATTGTATACCTACCTGTGGTGGGTTTTTTTTTCTAGCTTCTTCATACTAGTAGTTTAGGAGTCTGCTGACAGTGTCCAGCAGGTCCGTCATTATATTATATATACCTGCAGTAGTGATATATATATTTTTTTATATCATTATCATCTCTATACTAGCAGACGCAGTACGGTAGTCCACGGCTGTAGATACATCTGTGTCGCCAGTCACTCGTCATCCATAAGTATACTAGTATCCATCCATCTCCATTGTTTACCTGAGGTGCCTTTTAGTTGTGCCTATTAAAATATGGAGAACAAAAATGTTGAGGTTCCAAAAATAGGGAAAGATCAAGATCCACTTCCACCTCGTGCTGAAGCTGCTGCCACTAGTCATGGCCGAGACGATGAAATTCCATCAACGTTGTCTGCCAAGGCCGATGCCCAATGTCATAGTACAGAGCATGTAAAATCCAAAACACAAAATATCAGTAAAAAAAGGACTCAAAAATCTAAAATAAAATCGTCGGAGGAGAAGCGTAAACTTGCCAATATGCCATTTACCACACGGAGTGGTAAGGAACGGCTGAGGCCCTGGCCTATGTTCATGGCTAGTGGTTCAGCTTCACATGAGGATGGAAGCACTCAGCCTCTCGCTAGAAAAATGAAAAGACTTAAGCTGGCAAAAGCACAGCAAAGAACTGTGCGTTCTTCGAAATCACAAATCCACAAGGAGAGTCCAATTGTGTCGGTTGCGATGCCTGACCTTCCCAACACTGGACGTGAAGAGCATGCGCCTTCCACCATTTGCACGCCCCCTGCAAGTGCTGGAAGGAGCACCCGCAGTCCAGTTCCTGATAGATTGAAGATGTCAGTGTTGAAGTACACCAGGATGAGGAGGATATGGGTGTTGCTGGCGCTGGGGAGGAAATTGACAAGGAGGATTCTGATGGTGAGGTGGTTTGTTTAAGTCAGGCACCCGGGGAGACACCTGTTGTCCGTGGGAGGAATATGGCCATTGACATGCCTGGTGAAAATACCAAAAAAATCAGCTCTTCGGTGTGGAAGTATTTCAACAGAAATGCGGACAACAGGTGTCAAGCCGTGCCTTTGTAATAAGTAGGGGTAAGGACGTTAACCACCTCGGAACATCCTCCCTTATACGTCACCTGCAGCGCATTCATCATAAGTCAGTGACAAGTTCAAAAACTTTGGGCGACAGCGGAAGCAGTCCACTGACCAGTAAATCCCTTCCTCTTGTAACCAAGCTCACGCAAACCACCCCACCAACTCCCTCAGTGTCAATTTCCTCCTTCCCCAGGAATGCCAATAGTCCTGCAGGCCATGTCACTGGCAATTCTGACGAGTCCTCTCCTGCCTGGGATTCCTCCGATGCATCCTTGAGTGTAACGCCTACTGCTGCTGGCGCTGCTGTTGTTGCTGCTGGGAGTCGATGGTCATCCCAGAGGGGAAGTCGTAAGACCACTTTTACTACTTCCACCAGGCAATTGACTGTCCAACAGTCCTTTGCGAGGAAGATGAAATATCACAGCAGTCATCCTGCTGCAAAGCGGATAACTGAGGCCTTGGCATCCTGGGCGGTGAGAAACGTGGTTCCGGTATCCATCATTACTGCAGAGCCAACTATAGACTTGTTTGAGGTACTGTGTCCCCGATACCAAATACCATCTAGGTTCCATTTCTCTAGGCAGGCGATACCGAAAATGTACACAGACCTCAGAAAAAGACTCACCAGTGTCCTAAAAAATGCAGTTGTACCCAATGTTCACTTAACCACGGACTACTTCCAGTAAGCAACTGACTGTCCAACAGTCCTTTGCGAGGAAGATGAAATATCACAGCAGTCATCCTGTTGCAAAGCGGATAACTCAGGCCTTGGCAGCTGTGTTGGTGTTAGACGTGCATCCGGTATCCGGCATTAGTTCACAGGGACTTAGAGAATTTCTTGAGGTAGTGTGTCCCCGGTACCAAATACCATCTAGGTTCCACTTCTCTAGGCAGGCGATACCAAGAATGTACACAGACGTCAGAAAAAGACTCACCAGTGTCCTAAAAAATGCAGTTGTACCTAATGTCCACTTAACCATGGACATGTGTACAAGTGGAGCAGGGCAGACTCAGGACTATATGACTGTGACAGCCCACTGGGTAGATGTATTGACTCCCGCCGCAAGAACAGCAGCGGCGGCACCAGTAGCAGCATCTCGCAAACGCCAACTCTTTCCTAGGCAGGCTATGCTTTGTATCACCGCTTTCCAGAATACGCACACAGCTGAAAACCTCTTACGGCAACTGAGGAAGATCATCGCAGAATGGCTTACCCCAATTGGACTCTCCTGTGGATTTGTGGCATCGGACAATGCCACCAATATTGTGTGTGCATTAAATCTGGGCAAATTCCAGCACGTCCCATGTTTTGCACATACCTTGAATTTGGTGGTGCAGAATTATTTAAAAAACGACAGGGGCGTGCAAGAGATGCTGTCGGTGGCCAGAAGAATTGCAGGACACTTTCGGCGTACAGGCACCACGTACAGAAGACTGGAGCAACACCAAAAACGCCTGAACCTGCCCTGCCATCATCTGAAGCAAGAAGTGGTAACGAGGTGGAATTCAACCCTCTATATGCTTCAGAGGTTGGAGGAGCAGCAAAAGGCCATTCAAGCCTATACAACTGACCACGATATAGGAGGTGGAATGCACCTGTCTCAAGCGCAGTGGAGAATGATTTCAACGTTGTGCAAGGTTCTGCAACCTTTTGAACTTGCCACACGTGAAGTCAGTTCAGACACTGCCAGCCTGAGTCAGGTCATTCCCCTCATCAGGCTTTTGCAGAAGAAGCTGGAGACATTGAAGGAGGAGCTAACACTGAGCGATTCCGCTAGGCATGTGGGACTTGTGGATGGAGCCCTTAATTCGCTTAACAAGGATTCACGGGTGGTCAATCTGTTGAAATCAGAGCACTACATTTTGGCCACCGTGCTCGATCCTAGATTTAAAACCTACCTTGGATCTCTCTTTCCGGCAGACACAAGTCTGCAGGGGTTCAAAGAACTGCTGGTGAGAAAATTGTCAAGTCAAGCGGAACGCGACCTGTCAACATCTCCTCCTTCACATTCTCCCGCTACTGGGGGTGCGAGGAAAAGGCTCAGAATTCCGAGCCCACCCGCTGGCGGTGATGCAGGGCAGTCTTGAGCGACTGCTGATGCTGACATCTGGTCCGGACTGAAGGACCTGCCAACGATTACGGACATGTCGTCTACTGTCACTGCATATGATTCTCTCACCATTGAAAGAATGGTGGAGGATTATATGAGTGACAGCATCCAAGTAGGCACGTCAGACAGTCCGTACGTATACTGGCAGGAAAAAGAGGCAATTTGGAGGCCCTTGCACAAACTGGCTTTTTTCTACCTAAGTTGCCCTCCCACAAGTGTGTACTCCGAAAGAGTGTTTAGTGTCGCCGCTCACCTTGTCAGCAATCGGCGTACGAGGTTACTTCCAGAAAATGTGGAGAAGATGATGTTCATTAAAATGAATTATAATCAATTCCTCCATGGAGACATTCACCAGCAGCAATTGCCTCCACAAAGTACACAGGGAGCTGTGATGGTGGATTCCAGTGGGGACGAATTGATAATCTGTGAGGAGGGGGATGTACACGGTGATGAATCGGAGGATGATGATGAGGTGGACATCTTGCCTCTGTAGAGCCAGTTTGTGCAAGGAGAGATTAATTGCTTCTTTTTTGGTGGGGGTCCAAACCAACCCGTCATTTCAGTCACAGTCGTGTGGCAGACCCTGTCACTGAAATGATGGGTTGGTTAAAGTGTGCATGTCCTGTTTATACAACATAAGGGTGGGTGGGAGGGCCCAAGGACAATTCCATCTTGCACCTCTTTTTTCTTTCATTTTTCTTTGCGTCATGTGCTGTTTGGGGAGTGTTTTTTGGAAGGGCCATCCTGCGTGACACTGCAGTGCCACTCCTAGATGGGCCAGGTGTTTGTGTCGGCCACTAGGGTCGCTTATCTTAGTCACACAGCTACCTCATTGCGCCTCTTTTTTTTCTTCTTTGCGTCATGTGCTGTTTGGGGAGTATTTTTTGGAAGGGCCATCCTGCGTGACACTGCAGTGCCACTCCTAGATGGGCCAGGTGTTTGTGTCGGCCACTAGTGTCGCTTATCTTACTCACACAGCTACCTCATTGCGCCTCTTTTTTTCTTTGCGTCATGTGCTGTTTGGGGAGTGTTTTTTGGAAGGGCCATCCTGCGTGACACTGCAGTGCCACTCCTAGATGGGCCAGGTGTTTGTGTCGGCCACTAGGGTCGCTTATCTTAGTCACACAGCTACCTCATTGCGCCTCTTTTTTTTCTTCTTTGCGTCATGTGCTGTTTGGGGAGTATTTTTTGGAAGGGCCATCCTGCGTGACACTGCAGTGCCACTCCTAGATGGGCCAGGTGTTTGTGTTGGCCACTAGGGTCGCTGAGCTTAGTCATCCAGCGACCTCGGTGCAAATTTTAGGACTAAAAATAATATTGTGAGGTGTGAGGTGTTCAGAATAGACTGAAAATGAGTGGAAATTATGGTTATTGAGGTTAATAATACTTTGGGATCAAAATGACCCGCAAATTCTATGATTTAAGCTGTTTTTTAGGGTTTTTTGAAAAAAACACCCGAATCCAAAACACACCCGAATCCGACAAAAAAAATTCGGTGAGGTTTTGCCAAAACGCGTTCGAACCCAAAACACGGCCACGGAACCGAACCCAAAACCAAAACACAAAACCCGAAAAATTTCCGGTGCACATCTCTAATTTTTACACATAGCGGCAGGCAGTCCCAACAAATAAAGAAAGAGACAGAAAGAAATAAAGAAAGAAAGAGACAGAAAGAAAGAAAGAAAGAAAGAAAGAAAGAAAGAAAGAAAGAAAGAAAGAAAGAGAAAGAAAGAAAGTAGAATCATACTTACCCTCTCCTCTGGCTCAGGCTCCTCGTGCAGCTTGACGATTCCCGGGCAGTAGACGAGGTGGAGGAGGGAGCCGCAGCAGCGCTGTGTTATTGGTGGAGGCGCTGCTGCTGCTGCCCCCCTGCTTCACTATAGGCTGTTCTCGGAAGACAGCCTATAGTGAAGCAGAGGGGCAGCAGCAGCGCCTCCACCAGTAACAAAGCGCTGCTGCGGCTCCCTCCTTCACCTCCGTCCTCCTCCTTCCCCTGTCCGTGCCGCTGCTCTTCTCCTCTGTGGGCGGCTGTGAGCTGCGGGCAGCGGTTGCCCGCAGCGCACAGCGGCATGTAATGAGTCAGTTTGACTCATTACATGCTTGGGCCCCTGGACAGAGGTGGGCCCAAGTGCAACGCACTGCTTGCCCTGCCAGTAGTTCCGCCTCTGCATACACACATGCTACCAGCATCATGGACTCAGATACTGAGATCACACTTGAAGTCAAAAAACTAAAAGCTCAATATGCAGCCATGAAAGAAAGACATAGACAAAGGAAAGAAAGACTATGCCAAATGGAAAAGCAACAAGCATCTGGCTGTGCAGAGGAGACAGGAGCAGGGCCCAGTAGTGAAGTACCCCCATCTCCTCAACAAACACAACTAGAAGCTGGTCTGAGTTCACTGGCGGAGGAAGATGTGAGCCAAACTGAGGAAGATTCTGGCACAACTACCCAAATGCAACAATCAGGCCCACAAAGTGAAGAGGTAGGTGTGACAAGTTCACAGGCTACTGCATTGCAGCCAATGAAAGAAAAGAGAAGACGGCAACCCCCATTTACCAGGCGGGAGTTGGCCATTCTTGTCCCACAAGCCATTGAAAAAATTCGTTTTGGAAATAAGGACATGGGCACTGGGACCAAGGGCTGTATCTGGAGCGAGATCACAGATGCTGTGAATGTGGTTGGACCAATTGTCTGCACATACCAAGAAGTGAGGAGATGGTAAGTACTGAGGCACACTCTAAAACACTATTGTCTGCATTTACTAAGATGTAATGTTACTTATAGCAACCAAGACTTTGACATACTGTATGTAACCTTCTAGAAGGTGCAAGATAAATGAGCAGATTAATGTTTGATTGGTATGTTTAAAAATCAATCATGAAGTACAAATTACATATTACAATATTTACTGCTATGTATATGTACAAGTAGAAGTTGGCCAAAGTAATGTAGGGTATGATATTTGTGAATGTTTTATGTATAAAATAACACCAATAACTTTTTTTTAAAAAAAGTAAAGTTAAAAAAATGTAATCAGAGGGGCGTGGCCTGGCCATTGTGGAGAGTGGACGTGCTTCCTTCCAGCTCCTGCAGGCATAGCCCTTATAATACCTATTTCCCCTCCTGCCCTCTGCCTGGACGCTCCAGACTACCCCCTGAGACCCATCCTGTGTTGCTGTTGCCGCTGTGGGGGACCCGCGGAGTCAGGGAGTGCTTCTAAGCACTCCTGCGGATTGCGGCCTTCCCCCCAGCGTGAAGCCGGGGCCTGGAGTTTGGCGGCGGCCCGGGCCGGACGTCCGGAAGCGGGGCTCTGTCGCGGTTTGGCCTCTTACGGGCCCCATCAGTCTCCTGCCACCCTGCCCAGATCCCCTGTACCCTGATCGCTGACAGGATGTGAGTGCGGCTACTCTCCACCGGTTATGCTGTCTAACTAGTGGGGGAATGTATCCCCCGTCAGCCTTATAAGAATATGGTGTTGTCCTTTTGAAATGGTCCTTTCATTCACCCTCTTCTGATGGCCAATGGCAAGAAAAATCAACAGGGAAAATCCGCCCGGTCTACACGTAGTACCCCGTCTCAATCGAATCTCCGATCCTACTTATCCATAATGCCTGTTGCTGACCCCCCTCCTACTACGCCTGATACAGGTATTGCCCCGCCCACGATGGCTTCCTCTCCCACGACTGGAGGAGATCTCCGGGCTCAAATGACCCAACTGCGGGGTGAAATTGGGGAAATTCTTACTCACGTCCGCTCCCTTCCTTCCAAACAAGACATGCAAGCTCTTGAATGCCGACTGCAGGACTCTATTCAAACCCAGATCTCGTCGGTACAATCTGATATTAAACATCTGGGATCCAGAATTGTCTCCCTAGAAGAGGAAAGGGACACAGTGGAGGACCAACTACTCCAGCTTCGGGACACGGTCACTCAACAGGGGTCGGACATGGAACTGATGCAGAATAAATTAGACGACCTGGACAACAGAGGCCGTCAGAACAATATAAGAGTCCGGGGCTTTCCTGAAGAGGTTCCTTCGTCCGGCCTTGTTGACGCTCTAACCAAAATATTCGGTGAAATCCTGGGCCTGGACTCCTCTGACTCGATTGAATTCGACCGGGCTCATAGAGCCCTCAGACCAAAAGGGCCAGCTTCTGATCACCCGAGGGACGTCATTTGCAGACTCCATTATTTCACACAGAAAGAGGAGATTCTTCGCAAGGCACGAGATTTGGAGGGAGTTGATTTTAATGGTACTCGAATCCAAATTTTCCAAGACCTCTCCTGGGGCACGCTCCAACAGCGGAGGTTGTTGAAGCCTTTGACAGAAACGCTACACAAACGTGACCTGAAGTACAGATGGGGTTTCCCGTTCTCCTTGCAAGTATCCCATGCTGGTAAGGTCCTCTCTCTCCAATCCCCAGCGGATTTGCCTGGATTTTGCTCTGCTCTGGGACTAGAAGATATTTCCCTCCCTGATTGGCGAGCTTTTACTCTCCCCACCCTGGCCTCTGCCAACCCACCCAGAAGAGAGAGGTGGCACAAGGTCCAGAATCCGAAATGGAAATCCAAAGGCGAAGATCCTCTCCAATCGGTAGATGCCACCTGACGAGAGTCCAGCTGAAGGGCCTTGCTAGCCCTTTTCAAGTTCTGATTTTGACAGTCTCCTATGTCGGGTTTGCAGATGGACCCCCCTGTGAGACTCATTTGCTTAGTTTCTCTGTTGTTTCTGCCCCATGACTTCAGATTTATTGTTGTTGTTGTTTTTTTCCCTCTCCTTCCTCTCCCCTCAGTCCCCCTGGGTGTTTGACAATACCTATACCCTGTTTCTCATACTTATACCATGTCATAGCTGTCAATTACTACTCTACATTTAGACCCAGAACCTTATTCTTGCGTGTTTACTTAATGCAGTTATGGCCCTCATTTATGCCCCTTGAACCCCCCCTTTTTTTTCTTTCTGCCCTGAAAGTACCTTTACCATTATTACCGTTATTATTAGTATTACTATTATTGTTATTATTCATGTTGCTGTTCCTACATTGCTCAACCAACACCGGTTATTTTCATTACTTATGTTTCACTTGAAATGATTGTTTTCAGGATGGCGGGGCTGCGGCCCCCAAATGTACCCCCTACCGCTATGGCTTTCCCGAGACAGGGGCACCCTTACGGTCCCTTTCCTGTCTGGCTGCAGTATCTTACTGTTCGACCTACTATGGTATGTCGCTTTCTTTCTTTCTTGTTCTTGGATACTCCTATATCTTCTCTTCTCTCCTTCGTCCTATCCTTCCTTTTCTTCCTCTCTTCACCTGGTCCACAGTTTGCGATCTTTGAGGTCCTTTACCACCCCGACATATGGCTTCTACACTTAGGATACTTTCCATAAACGCCAGGGGTTTAAACGTCACTGAGAAGAGGGCCGGTGCTCTCCGTTCGTTTCATGTGGAGAGGGCTGATATTGTCCTTGTGCAGGAGACCCATTTCCGACACTCCCCCTCTACACCCCATATTAGGAATAGGTTCTTTCCCACCTCGTATTATTGTAATTATTCCCAATCTAAATCTAAAGGCGTGGCCATCCTTTTTGCTAAACATTTACCCATCACCAATGTGGTGGTCCACAGGAGAGTGAGACGCCTCCTCCACCTCCATCAGCTGTCCGACGTCTGGCGCATATTTCACCCGTCTGACCGGGATTACACATATTATTCAGTTCCTCATCGTTCATACTCTAGACTAGATTATATTCTTCTTGACCACAGACACCTACCCCTGGTCTGCGATGCCTCCATAGGCCAGACAACATGGTCTGATCACACTCCGGTCAGATTGAACATTGTCATTGGACCCTCTCCTGCCCAGCGACGCTCGTGGTGCTTTAACGAGTCTCTATTGCACGACCCGTATAATTAAGCCCAACTTGAGGATGCCATTGATATGTATATTGACTGTAACGTCTCCCCTGATGTCTCTGACTTGACGACAAGGGAGGCTCATAAATGTGTAATCCGGGGAAAGTGCATTCAATTGGGCTCCTATCTAAAGAAACAACGTTTGGGCCAAACTGAGGGACTTCTGCTGCAAATTGAATCCCTAGAAACCGCCCATAAGGCCTCTCTCTCCCCTGACACTTATGTAGATCTGGTCGCTGTTCGTCCCTGAATAAATTACTGTTGGATAAAGTGAAACTTTCCTTTCGGAAGTGTCGCAATCTGTATTACCGATGGGGCAACAAGCCAGGCAAAATGCTTGCCAGGGCTTTATGTACTCAGAGGGCGCTCTCGTTTATCCCCTCCATAAAGGACGCACATGGCCGTTCTCTCCACGACACGGATAAAATTGCGGAGACATTCTGTTCGTACTACACCTCCCTAAACAATCTTCCCTCTCCCGATTCGGCTAGCGATAGGTCACGCGATGTGGACGCTTACCTTACAAAGATTGGCTTCCCTAAACTCTCAGAGGATGCCGGGGAGGAGTTGGAAAGGCCCTTTACTTCTCAAGAACTCGATGATGCTATTAAATCCACTCCTTCTGGAAAGAGTCCTGGCCCTGACGGTTTCACCATCAATTGCTATAAAGCCAGTAAAGATAAATTGTCCCCTCTCCTCTTGGACGCGTGCATCACAGTCTCCAATACTAACCCTTTTTCTAGGCAATCTCTTGAGGCCCACATCACAGTCATCCCTAAGGAAGGCAAAGACCCCTTCCTGTGCCCCAGCTACTGGCCTATAGCCCTTCTCAATGTTGGCGTTAAACTCTTCGCCAAACTCCTTGCTAATAGGCTCAGGTCCCTCCTACCCTCCCTTATACACAATGACCAGGTGGGGTTTGTCCCTGGTCGAGAGGCAAAGGACTATACATCTAAGATCATTGCTCTTATACACTACGTTTCCTCAAAAGACTCCCCGGCGATCCTACTATCTACTGACGCTGAAAAAGCGTTCGACAGAATTGACTGGGGTTTTATGGCTGGGGTGTTGAGACGGGTGGTATTCATGTGACCGGCGGTCTGCTGACCGACAGTCACATGACCTCCTCCACCATCCCACCGGCTCAGTATCCCTCGCCCCTCCCCGCCGGGATCCCGGCGTCGGTATGCTGCCGGGATCCCGGCGTCGGTAAGCTGACCGGCAGTCAGGAGACCGCCGGTCAGCCATACTACACCCGTTGAGACACATGGGACTGGGTCCGACCTGCTTACATCGCGTCCTGGCCCTTTACACCTCCCCTTCGGCCAGAATCGTGATTAACGGTTCCTTGTCCGGATCGTTCGATATTAATAATGGGACTAGGCAAGGCTGTCCCCTGTCCCCCATGATTTTTATTCTCTGCATGGAGGCCCTAGCTAGGGTGATTAGGCTAAATCCAAATATTTCTGGGATCAGTCTTCAGGACACTGACTATAAACTTGCCCTCTTCGCCGATGATTTACTGGCTACAATCACGAACCCTACAGTTTCCTTACTTAATCTAATGGTCGAGTTTAAGCTCTTTGGTGAGCTCTCTAATTTTAAAATAAATTACTCAAAATCAGTGGCCCTGAATCTTACTGCCCCGCCTACCATGGTATCTGGACTTAAAGCGGCACTTCCCTTCACCTGGCACACCTCTCAATTGAAATACTTAGGGACTACCATTACCAGGGATATTTCACGTCTTTTTGATTCCAACTTTACCCCTCTCCTAACTAAACTTTGTGCAAACCTCCAGTCCTGGACTTCCAAGTCTTTCTCTTGGCTAGGCAGACTGGGTATTCTCAAGATAAATTCCCTCCCTAAAATCTTATATCTATTGCAGACCCTACCGATCAAAATTCCTTCAACTTGGTTTAGGGAGGTCCAACTGCTATTTAGAGAATTCATCTGGGGAGGCAAGAGACCCTGCTTGAAATTTTCCATGATGGTTGGCAGAGAGACAAAGGTGGCCTTCGCCTGCCAGACATACAAGGCTACTACCGAGCCTGCCACCTCCATAGGATTCTTTGGTGGTTTAGAGCTGTACCATCGAAACAATGGGTGCAGATTGAGAGCCAGGTGCTCCCCTCACCTATTGCCGTCGCTCCGTGGTTGCACACCCTCCCTGCCATTTCCCATCCCACTGTAGGCCCCACTTTGGCGTGTTGGAAGGCGATTAGAAAATCCCCCTCTGTTTCCTCGCCGACTTCCTCTTACATGTCCTTTTTATTTAATGAACGATTTCTCCCTGGTATGGACGTGCGGGCCTTCCAGCATTGGTTTGATTTAGGACTCTGCAGGGTCGGGCAGCTGATGGATGGGGGTGGGGTTGTCTCCTTTTCGGATTTACAAGAGAAATGGCATTTACCGCCCAGAGATTTTTGGCGCTATCTGCAAGTTTGCCATTTTTTGGTATCCCAGGGCTATCCTGGAGGGAGGCCCCCAACCCTCACACCGTTTTAACGTCTCTACGACAGCCCATCACCCCCGCTTCACTCTATCTCCTTGATATACAACCTTCTATTGACAGACTCCAGCTCAGCTCTCCCATCCTTTACTGAGACGTGGGACAAAAATCTCGGCCGGGAGCTCGGAGAAGACGTTTGGGAGAAAATATTCAAACTGGCTCATGCTTGCTCCCCTAGTACACTGGTAGTAGAGACCCAGTACAAATTGATCTCTCGGTGTTATAGATGCCCTGACATTCTTTCTAAAATGGGTTTTGGACTCCCTGATACCTGTTGGCGCTGCTCTTCTGACCCAGGGAACCCGCTCCATATATGGTGGTCGTGCCCCTTACTCCAGCCCTACTGGGAGATACTCTCACTTTCTGCTGAAATTACGGGAGAAGCGGTACCGACAGATCCCCTGTTTTGGCTGTTTCATTACTCGTCCAAACCCATCTCGAGCTATAAACATTCCCTTTTATGCCATCTTAACAATGCCGCCAAAGCGGTGATTCCTGTCCGTTGGCGATCCTCCTCCCCTCCAACTGTTAGAGATTGGTTGAATAGAGTAGATCTTTATATGGACTTGGATGATATAATGACATCCGCTGATGGGGGCTATTCATCCTTCAGGGATACGTGGGCTCGATGGCTACTTTTCAAAGATTCTCCAACTTTTAGGTCCATCCTCGCCTCCAGTTCTCCCACGTCCTCTTAGACGCTTCCCCACCTCAACGTACTGCTTCCCGTTATGTAGTAAGCAAGAGACTCGCGCTTTGGACCAGGTGATTCTGATTCTGATGCTTGTTCTTATCCTTTCTCCTTTCTTCTTCTCCTCTGCTTCTCTCCGTATCTTTTCTTTCCTCTTCTTCTTTATCTTGTTTTTTGCTTTGGGCTAATAAGGTTAACAAGACATGTTTGACTATCAAACTATACCTATCTATGTGTTTGAGCTGTTATATAACATTGAATACATGCTCTTCTGTTATTGGCTATGGGAGCTAGACAGGCCTGCAGCTGTATTACGACACTACTTTTTCAATTACGATTGTCTGTATGTTAACCGTTTGTTATTGCTATTGTTTTTTCAATAAACACATTTTGCACTAAAAAAATGTAATCAATGTAATAATGTTTATTTTTCCCCATCCCCAAAAACAACTGTAGTTGGGCTGACTTCAAGTCTCGGCTGAAGATCATAAAGTCTGCACAGTAGAGAGATCCGAGGGCAACAGGGGGAGGGACACTCCCTGAGACTGTTGAATTTACGGACTTGGTGGAGAAAGCCTTGGTCTGTGTGTCATATGAGGAGATAGCAGGTGTGTCCAAAATGGACACCGACATACCTGCCCTTGAATGTCCACATGCCTTGGAAGGTAAATGGTGTTTTTTTTTAAATGTTTTTTTTAAATAAAAAAAATTGTTTTCATAATTTTGTCTCCTTTTCCAATCACAGCACAGGAGGTGCAGCTCACTTAGGCTGAGGAGGGTGCAAGCAGTGACAGCTCCAGTGTGGGGCCAGAAAGCCCTCCATCCTGGCCACACACTGAGGCACTCCCCCAACCCAGTCTACAGGAGGTCCAAATTGTGAGGCAAGGAAGAAACACCACCGACTTCCATGACCAGATGCTCCTGGAGGTACATGAGCTGACCTCCATGGTCCGCGAGCTGTACTTCACTGTGCAACAAGGCATGTGTGACATCACCTCCTCTGTGGCGGAAGGCATGCACGACATATCCGCCACTATTGGCCAAGGCATGCAGACCATTGCATCCCTCCTTGGCCAGAGTCTCAGGGAGGCTACAACGCCTGCCCCATTCCCTAGCCCTGCCCAGGAACAAGATCGCACTGGGCAGGCCCCCCGAAGATCCATGCACAGACCCAACACAGAAGAACAACCCCTTCAGCCTGGCAAAAAAAGGGGAAAACGGTAATTTCTATCCAGATGCGGTCATTGTTTCCAGCGCCCATGTTCTGTTTGCAAAAATTAATTTGGTCAATGGCTTGTGGGACAAGAATATCCAACTCACTCCTGCCAAATGGCGTCTTCTTTTACCTTTTCCTGGCTGTGATGCATTAGCCTGTGAACTTGTTCCACCTTCCTCTTCAGTTTGTGGGGCTGATTGTTGCGTTTGGGTATTTGGCCCAGAATCTTCCTCAAATTGCCGCACATCTTCCTCAGCTAGGCTACTGAGACCAGCCTCTTGTTGTGTGTGTTGCAGAGATGGGGGTAACTGACTACTGGGTACCGTAATACTCTTTTCTGCACAGCCAGGTGCTTGTTGCTGTGCCATTTTGTGTAGTCTTTTTTTTTCTTTTTGTCTTTGTGTTATGAATATATTTGTTTGGATTTATGAGTAAAATTAATTAAACCCCTTACACTTTGTTCTAAAATTGTGTTTTTATTATTGTGATGCATAGTAATGTTGTTTTTATAATAAAAAAGAAATAATGCTATGAGTAATTTTTGGGTTTTAAAAAAACACATACTAGGGGGTAAATTTACAAAGATGGGATTTCTATTTAAGATGGGATGTTGCCCATAGCAACCAGATTCAAGGTATTATCTTTTACAAGGTGCTAGATCAGGCATTCCCAACCACGGTCCTCAAGGCACATCAACAGTGCAGGTTTTAGTGATATCCAGGCTCCAGCACAGATGGTTAAAATAACTAAGGTACTAATTAAGTCACCTGTGTTCAAGCCTGGATATCACTAAAACCTGCACTGTTGGTGTGCCTTGAGGATCACGGTTGGGAATGCCTGTGCTAGATAAATGAGAAGTAGAATCTAATTGGTTGCTATGGGCAACATCCCATCTAAAATAGAAATCCCATCTTAATAAATTTACCCCTATGAATGTAGTACTTGAAGCATTATTACTGAACAGTATAGGTAAACTTGCATTATGGTGGGAATGTTTTAATATGAAACACAACAAATGTATTCCTCAAGAAAATAGGACATGTATGTGGGATATCTAAATACAGTATGTGTATATTGAAAGCACGATGCAGCTTGATAGACAACTCAAAGCAATGCATCAGCTCAAAGCAATGTGAACACAGAAAGTGGGCCTTTAAAAAAACAAAACTGTTGTGTGTAATGTGTACAATTGCTTGACAAACAACACATGTACTACATGTACACATGTAATAGATGTACACAAACATGTGTGTAGATAATTTGTTTCACATATCGAGGGAGTAAAAAACGACATACCATTTCAGAGAGAGCTAGAGATGCAATGAGCTGTTGAGGCGTTTGCATTGCAAACAGGTGTGTTTGATTAGCAATTATTTGCTGGGCGAGCCCTGACAGGACACCTGTGCTGAACGTTCACATGCTGTGCGCAGTCCTAGACTTACTCAGCAGCTGCGAATGCCCAGAGTGCACTGACAGCGTTTTGCTTTGCAGCAGTGCTAAAACCACGCCTGCAGCCCCGGCAAGATACCCACCTTCATGCCCCTTTTCGGTAGCCTGCGAAGCCATGCCTTCACCACACCTCTTTGTCAGCATTCACAAATTCCATGTGTATGCCTGCACATTCGACGCATGGCGAGACCGGCACATGAGCACTCGTGACTTTGCGTGTGTACATTTTCAGAAAAAACACGCCGCTTGCGATGCGAATTATAGCAGCAATTAGGTCTGAATTAGGCCCATTGTCTCAATTGGCTGGACAATTGGGAGGTAAGTACTTTATAGGCTGAATAGATGTGTGGCAATCGGTAAGGAAGAGAATAAGCCAGGTAGTGGTCAATCATATCAGAAATGCTGGGAAGACCTCCATGATCTATGGACAAGTCTGCTTATCACACAGTGCACATCATGTTTCCCTGGTTCATCTGAACAACAAGTTGAGAGGTATTTTTGTTCTGGTAACACATCTGGGGATGGTACTACCAGAACAGAGAGTACCACCTTGATGGTTGAAAAATAGGCACTCTCAATCAGTGTCAGACTGGGGCATGAAGGGTGAACCTGATCCCTAAAGGAGGAGGAGGGTGCACAGGCTGTGGGGCCCACCGGGAGTTTCCCTGGTTCCCCTGTGGGCAAGTCCGACCCTGCTCTCAATGGGTTTACTTTAAGGATGGTCTGCTACTCGTGGGCAGAGGCAGATTTAGATCTCATGGGGCCCTAAGCAAGATACCATTTTAGGGCCCCCCTTTCTCAAACAATCCATAGCGCTTTATCCTGTCATCACTGCCCCTGATTGTGCCTGCTGTGTTTGTGCCTCCTTCCCTCACACATCCATGAGGCATCAGCAGCAGCGTAGATAGGTCCTAACAGAGAGAGAGAGGGAAAGGGGGGAGAGAGAGGAGAGAGAAACAGATAGGAGAGAGGGAGAAAGTAAAGAGAGACAGAGGCAGAGCGATAATACAGGCACAGAGAGGAGAGAGAGGGAGAAAGTAGAGAGGCAGAGTGATAGAAGCACAGAGAGAAGAGAATGAGAGGGAAAGGCACAGAGAGGAGGGGGGCAGAGAGAAAGATGACATAACATTGGATGTAACATGGAAACAAGAGAGCAAAGTGCACCACACAACTATTAGAATTATAATAAATTTAATAATACATCTGAGGGTTGGGGTGCCCTGCGCCCCAGAGGTGAACCCATATAATATTATGACCTGCCCAATTAAGTTACCTGGATGATTGGTAGGCAGGCTCATAATATTGGCCAATTTTATGCCAAAAACCTCATATGAATAATTAAATGTATTATAATTCGAATGGTTGCATGGTCTCTTGTCTTTATGTTGTACTAAGTCTCAGCAAGATGGCACAGCCCATTATAAGTAGCTACGGTGTGCAGTCCAGGCCCCATCCCCTAATATATATAACATAGGATGTACTAAAGGGAAAATGTGGCTAAAAACCTGGCTGCATTTCCCATGTTCTGTACCAAGCTCGGGAATGCGATGCATTCCGGGACTTGGATGTGGTGGGTAAAGCAAGCTTTTGCTGGCATTTCTCTACAGAAGACTATGGCCTTCTTTTCATATTTTCCCGAAAGGGATCCAATCGGATCCCTCCCAGCACCCCCCGTGGCCGCCCTGTCCTTTGTGCATTCGCAGATAGGCTCCCAGGTCCTAAACCCGGAAGTCCTTCTATCGCAAAGAACAGCTCTTATCAGGAGGACTGTCCTTTGTGAATTACATTGCATTTGTAAGTACATACCCAAAAGGTATGTAAGTGACTTGTGGCAGGATGTACTGCATCGCGGATGCAATGCTTAGTATATTCCGCCAATAGAGAGCGAGGCACAGAGAGAGAGGGAGCAGAGAGGACTTTAGCCAGTGTTTTTAGGGAGACAAGCTGATAATTAATGGGTGCCCAAAAGCAACGGAATTGCTATATTGAGCTCTCTTTATTTAGCACTATGTAAAAAACAACTGAGTCACCCCAGTGACATATAGAAATGACACAGCAATACAGACACTGATATACTGTACGTGACAGAGAGAATACCCAGAGAACACAGGTGATATACAAGTGGACAATGGTCTGGAATGGGGGAATTCCCAGAGAACACAGGTGATATACAAGTGGACAATGGGCTGGAATTAGGGGGGGGGGGGGGGGGGGGCAGTGTGATGGGGCATACTGGGGTGGATGGGTAGGGGGTTGTGAGATGCTGATGGCACGTGTAAAATAGACTGAATGAGGGGGACACTGTGATGGACTTGCTGGGGGGTTCTAGCAGGTTGGCAGTTAGAAGGGGCAGTGGGGATGGTAGGGGAGCAATACTAGACTGTATGGGAAGGAGGTGTAGTGAGATAAGGTTGGAAGGGGGGACATTAGGCTGAATAAGGGGTACACTGAGCTGCATGAGGTTGGGGTGCACTGTTAATATACTGGCTGGGGGGGTTTCTAGGTTCAGGAGCAGTGAGATGGGTGCAGTGAGCTGGTTGGGGAGGGAAGGGAAGAGACTCTGGGCTGGCAGGTTGGGAGACACTGGGATATGGGAAACAGTAATGGTGAGGGACACTGGGCTGGAGAAGGGGCAGACATTGGGATGGGAGCATTGACCTGGGGGTTGCTGATTCTGTCAATGCCTGGCCCTGCACACTGGCTGCAGCACTGCGCTCTCACACAGTAGCCTGCTGAGCAGCTCCTCCGCTCCGACTGCTGCTGGGATTTGGCAGACCGGTGTGTTTGTGAGGTGGTTGCCAGTGGTCGATGCATCATGCTGACGGTGCTCTGCGGTGCGGCCTGGTGAGAGGTGAAAAGACTATGGGTGGGATGTACTAAATGGAAAATTTGGTAAACCCCAATTTACCACATTTTTCAAATGTACTAACAGCTGGCTGCCGAGACACTGCCGCAGACGGGATGCCGCTGTCATTACCCCATAGAAGCCTATGGGCTTCTCTCTACATCGTTGGTGTGAGGGATCCAGTCGCATCCCTTCCAGCATGCCCTGTGGCTGCCTTGTCATGCACAGAACGACTACCAGTTCATAACCCTGGAAGTCCTGGGCCAGCCGGAGATCGTGAAGGACAGCTCTTATCAGAAGAACAGTCCTTCACAATACCAATTGCATATGTTAGTGCATATGCAATTGGTATCTGTGTGATGGATTGGTGATGTCAATTAATATCCCGCCCTGAGTGTAGTGCCCAGCCCCGGCATCAGGCAGCAGCCACCATCTGTGAGACTGAGCTTGAAGGACAGAAGACGGTACTGATTTTTAAGTAATGAGTCTAGTAGGAAAAATAGTAGTGAGAGGCGGGAAAAATGACCAGGGATGGTAAGGGGTAGGACTGGGGGGTCGGCAGGGTAAGAGATTAAACACAAGGAGGGAAAGGGTCCAAGCAAGGGTACATAGAGAAGAAAGAGGGTTAGATTAATATTAGTAAGAAGAAGATACCACAAACCAGATTAGTTTGTGACCAACTATGTGACAATGACATCCAAGAGCCCTTGGTGTCTCCTCCAGCCTCATAAATATCCCAAGGGACCAGAGTTTGCAGGAGAGCAGCTCTGCAGCAGGGCGCTGTCTTGAAGCCAACAAGCCCCTGGAAATGGGGGCCGAGAAGGAGGAGTAGCGGCCAATGGTGAAGTGTCAGGCAGTAGGAAGGATGCGGCTACAGGTAGCCGCCAAAGCCTCACTCACAGCGGGAGAGGCAGACTTGTGTCAGACTTTACAGAGCGGACCCCGCTGGTGCATGAAGGAGCCCTCCAAGATCTGGAGTCAATGCAGAAGTAGACAGAACTGGCCCACACTCCCCGTGGCAGCGCACCACGACACAAATCACATCAGGCAGCTGGCGTCCAACACAGCTGGCAGATGGTAAGGAGGGAGAGTGGCTGAAGAGGGTAGGTAGGGACTGCCTTTCTGGCTTACCATAGGTCAGCGGCAGCCCCAGGGGCCAGGCAGTCAACAACGAACCGCTCCAGTGGCCAACCACCGGGACACGGATTTTAAAACAAAAGTGAAGTTTACTGCCAATCTCTACCTGTCTTCGTCTCCAAGGGCCCCCTGGAACACGCCAGTCCCTAACGACTGCTTAGGTCACCTTGCAGTATATCCGCTACTGCTCGTGGGCTAGCACTTTGGGGTGTATTTATGAAGCAGTGAAAAGTGTGAAGTGTGCCAGTGGAGAAGTTGACCATGGCAACCAATCAGCATTGAAGTAACATTTAGAATTTGCATACTATGCAACTATAGGGAGCAGCTGTTTGGTTGCCATGGGCAACTACTCCACAGGCTCACTTCTCCATGCTTTTCACTGCTTCATGAATAGACCCCTTTGTACAGTACATGCCCCCAAGGCTGAAATCTGCCAGATAGCCCCTGGCTGAAAGGTGCAAAATGCATCATATTAAAATTATAGAAAAAGACCCAAAGCCACACTTGCATACTTTTTAAGATTGCACTCAAGGGATCCTACAGGAAAAGAATTAGATTGTGGAGGTCATGATTTTTGTATTCACATTATTGGTCCCATATTCATTTCTAAATAAAGACCCCTGATTTATCAAACTTTAACCCATCATATCTTGGAAATTTTCATTTGAACACAGATGCTGAACTGCATATCTCTAAAACCAGGTACGTTTGGAGAAGCAAGTGTCTGACATCCCAAAAGAGTAGTGCTTTGTAATTGTGTTTGCCCTTAAAAATAATATATTTTGTCATTACCTTTTCTATTCTGTTTATGAGTGAAGCAGCACTCACAGGAGCAGTGATAAACCCTGGAATATAAGTTGATAAACTATCAAGAGAGCCGGGAGTAAATAATTATATGTCATAAAAAATAATAACAATGCATACAATTACAATGAAATTATATTTAAAAAAACTGTATAAGTTCAATATACAGAACCAGACCAATAAATTCAATTGAACCCTACTGTTGAAAAAGGAGCAAAAAAGCCAACTGCTGGTATAAAAAGGGTTAATAGCATGTCATGAATAGACAGAAATCATTGGTAAACTACTACAAATGAGTTAGTTTAATAGGAATTGCTTAGGTAATAGAAGAAGTAACAGCCAAACCAAATAGTAGCTATATGTAGCAAGGACAATTAGTGTTATTCCGCAATGTCAGTCAGTAGTTGTCAATGAGCACAAACGTGAAGGGTAGTAAAGCACAATTGTGAACTTGCAAATAGCAGAAGACAGCGGTGCATGTGGCGGTGTAAAGCATTGTATTTACCTCCGGCGTGGCCGGTGGATCACTTCCTCGGGTCACGTCCGTATTGAAGCTGGTCCTGTGTGTTCCCCGGGAGGGAGGGCAGCGCTGTGCCTTGGGTAATATTTAAACACTATCCCACTGTGTAATTTTCCACACACGCCTCACACACACAAAAGAGAGGGACCGACAGCATCTATGCGGGTCACATTGTGCAGGCAGTAGGCCCACGATCGTAGGAGGAGTCCTAACCCATTTTGTCACGGAAGCATGTGACTTTCTCAAAGGCATCTTTGCTGCTTCACTTGTAAACTCTATTTTCGGATTATTTAAAGATTGTACATAGACCTTTTGTAGCGGCGCACTAGGAACCAGTGCTAAAACCTCCCCTTGGCGCTCCTGTCAGGATTTGGTTGCATTTTCTATTTGGAATTCTGCTTTTGTTAAATGCAGTCCTTTCACTGACTCCAATACGTCAGCCACTTATCTCCTGAAATATACCGGCTTTGTAGTACTTTTGTTATCGGCTGATGACCTGTTCTGCACATGCCACATCAGCAGCTTTCTATCAAGCATTATCAGGATCAACACCTAATAACAGATAGCTACTGATCCTTACTGAAACATATTCCTTTCACAAATTGGTATAAACAGTTTAAGCGGGCAGTGTACCTTGATCAAATTGCTAGAACTTGCGCCTTAAAGACTCATTACAAATGGACTTTCTTAAACAGGTCTTCAGATTCCTCTTCCCTTTGGGCAGCAAACACTAATAATTGATTCATTGGTTCCCTAAGTCAGTGGGCGTGAATCACCCTTTTCTAAATGCTAAGTATTTCAGCATGTGGGAGAACAGTTTGCTGTGACATATTCTTATTGTTCAGAAAGTCATGCGCAGGAGAAGTGAAGTAAAGAGTTTACATATTTATACAGTAAGAGATGGTCCTGTCTGGTGCCTAATCATTTCATCAGTAACCATTTCTGCATCACTGTGTATGGTTTTCGTAACGTACTATTATAAACAGGATTGGTCTGGCACACAGGGGAAACCACCGGTGGGCCCCACCGTCTGGGGCCCACCTCTTCCTCTTGGGACTAGGTTCCAGACTGTGCACTAGAATTACTCATTATATACAGTATGTTACCTCGTATTGCACAGGACTATGGTGTATTTTCTACAGTGCATTGCTGTTATTAATTAACATGCATGCACTAGCGGTATTTACTACAGTATATACATTTACCAAAGGGCCCAGACCATGCACTTTCTAATGGTTAGCCAAGCCTCTGTGGCAACTGGCAACATCCCCTCTGGAGACTGGCCACACCTTTAAACATGGGCCCCTACCACTGCATTTCCCCGGTGGGTCTTTTATGCCCTGTCCGACACTGATTATAAAGCCTGCATGGGCAGGGCCCCCCTTCTAAGATCTGGATGGCAACATGAGGTGTATCTCTTTAAAAAGGAAGCGGTTACAACACTGCTAGTCAGGATCCCGGCCGTCAGTATACCGACAGCGGGATCCCGACTAGCGGTGAAATGCCGACGCTGGAATCCCATCACCACAGGCTTTTCTCCCTCTGTGGGTGTTCACTACACCTATAGAGGGAGAATATAACCTGTGGTGAGCGCAGCGAGCCACAGCGCCTGCAGCTTGGCGAGCGCTGTCGGTATACTGACGGCCGGGATCCCGCACATCGGTTTTATGTACCTTACACCACACTTAAAGTTACATTTGTATTTATGCTGTTTACTGTACTATTCATTATGCCAACTCTTGCACGGCCCTGCATACACCTTATGGCATATAACAAATAAATAATAATAACACTTAATAATAATAATAATAATAATATATTGTGCAGTATTTCACATCTGATTCCAAACACTGGCACTCATTCTGAGATGATCGCTCGCTAGCTGCTTTTAGCAGCAGTGCAAATGCTAAGCCGCCGCCCTCTGGGAGTGTATCTTAGCTTAGCAGAAGTGCGATCGAAAGGTTAGCAGAACAGTGCTGACATTTTTCCAAGCAGTTTCAGAGTAGCTGCAGACCTACTCCTTCCTTGCGATCACTTCAGCCTGTTTAGTTCCTGTTTTGACGTCATAAACACACCCTGCATTCGGCCAGCCACTCCCCCGTTTCCACAGGCACGCCTGCGTTTTTACCTGACACGCCTGCATTTTTTAGCACACTCCCGGAAAACGGTCAGTTACCTCCCAGAAACGCCCCATACCTGTCAATCACTCACCGAACAACACAGCGACTGAAAAGCGTTGCTCGGCCTTGTGTAAAACAGCATAGTTTTTTGTGAAAGTACTTTGCGTGTGTGCACTGCGGCCCATGCGCATGCGCAGCAATGCCGATTTTTAGCCTGATCGCCGCGCTGCGTCCGAAAACAGCTATTGATCAACTTGGAATGAAGGCCACTATACGATGTTTCCCAGTTAATATAGGTTACAATAAAGCATGACTACATTTGCTTAATTAATGTTTGTTGCATTCTTTCCTTTAAAAAGATTAAATCTGCTGTTAAAATTTCTTATTAACATATGTCTGCTTAAATTAGGTATGAACTAATTTAAGGCACCCTGCTGGGTGCACATAACTGAAGTCTTGGTGATGGTGTTATAAACAGATATACAATTAATATGGGGAAATGATAGACAACAAAACACAGGGTGTGTGATCTATTTATATACAGTAGATTACATTTTGTTTAGAAACTGCTGTATTCAATTATAAATTTGTCTCATTCTGCATTTGGTCAAAAAATAAATAAATTTCACTGCCTAATCTGGACTTTTCAAAGTTCTACTCTAGCCACACAATTCAGTAAAATGAATTGCCCGTCATTGGCCAGTATTTACTAAAAATCCGAGTTTGTCCGATATGTGTTTTTTTTTCTAAGTCCCAATCAGGGAATTCACTAAGCACCAATCTCGGCAGTGTTTGGACTATTCGTAATGGTTTGATTTGCAAAGTTCCGAAATACGAATGAATAGACCATCGGTCAAACACGGCTGTTATTTCATACAATACGGGCATTCACTATTCATTCGTATTTGGGTGTTAGTTTCTGAGTGCTCAAGTGGGGGTCGTTTTTTTTCCGATTCGTTAAAAAAAGCAGCAAAAAAATAGACCTGCTTTTTCCAGTCGAGTTTGGATAACCATGCATGGATCAGTGAGATCTGTGCATGGTTATCTATGGGAAAGGGTCTGTTTAGTGTAAAAACTGAAAAAAAAATTGCGTGGGGTCCCCCCTCCTAAGCATAACCAGCCTCGGCCTCTTTGAGCCGGTCCTGGTTGAAAAAATATGGGGGAAAAAATGACAGGGGTTCCCCCATATTTCTTCAACCAGCACCGGGCTCTGCGCCTGGTCCTGGTTCCAAAAATACGGGGGACAAAAAGCGTAGGGGTCCCCCGTATTTTTGAAACCAGCACCGGGCTCCACTAGCCAGGTACATAATGCCACAGCCGGAGGACACTTTTATACTGGTCCCTGCGGCCCTAGCATTACATACCCAACTAGTCACCCCTGGCCGGGGTACCCTGGAGGAGTGGGAACCCCTTAAATCAAGGGGTCCCCCCCTCCAGCCACCCAAGGGCCAGGGGTGAAGCCCGAGGCTGTCCCCCCTATCCAAGGGCGGCGGATGGGGGGCTGATAGCCTTTTCAAAAAATGTGAATATTGTTTTTAGTGGCAGTACTACAAGTCCCAGCAATCCTCCCCCGCAAGCTGGTACTTGAAGAACCACAAGTACCATCATGCAGTGGAAAACCAGACCCGCTGGTACCTGTAGTACTACTACTAAAAAAATACCCCCAAAAAAACAGGACACACACCGTGAAAGTATAAGTTTATTACATACATGCACACCTCCATACATACATACTTACCTATGTTCCCACGAGGCTCGGTCCTCTTCTCCACGTAGAATCCTTGGGGTACCTGTGAAAAAAATTATACTCAAATAATCCAGTGTAGAATCAGACCTTTGTATAATCCACGTACTTGGCAAAATAATAAAACGGAAACCCGACCACGCACTGAAAGGGGTCCCATGTTTACACATGGGACCCCTTTCCTCGACTGCCAGGACCCCCCTGACTCCTGTCAAAGAGGGTCCTTTCAGCCAATCAGGGAGCGCCACGTCGTGGCACTCTCCTGATTGGCTGTGTGCTCCTGTAGTGTCTGTGAGGCAGCACACGGCACAGATACAATGTAGCGCCTATGCGCTCCATTGTATCCAATGGTGGGAACTTTGCGGTCAGCGGTTGACCGAAAGTAACCTCACCGCTGACCGCAAAGTTCCCACCATTGGCTACAATGGAGCGCATAGGCGCTACATTGTATCTGTGCCGTGTGCTGCCTCACAGACACTACAGGAGCACACAGCCAATCAGGAGAGTGCCACGACGTGGTGCTCCCTGATTGGCTGAAGGGACCCTCTTTGACAGGAGTCAGGGGGGTCCTGGCAGTCGAGGAAAGGGGTCCCATGTGTAAACATGGGACCCCTTTCAGTGCGTGGTCGGGTTTCCGTTTTATTATTTTGCCAAGTATGTGGATTATACAAAGGTCTGATTCTATACTGGATTATGTGAGTATAATTTTTTTCACAGGTACCCCAAGGATTCTACATGGAGAAGAGGACCGAGCCTCGTGGGAACATAGGTAAGTATGTATGTATGGAGGTGTGCATGTATGTAATAAACTTAAACTTTCACGGTGTGTGTCCTGTTTTTTGGGAGGTATTTTTCTAGTAGTAGTACTACAGGTACCAGCGGGCCTGGTTTTCCACCGCATGCTGGTACTTATGGTTCTCCAAGTACCAGCTAGCGGGGGAGGCTTGCTGGGACTTGTAGTCCTGCTACTAAAAACAATATTCACATTTTTTAAAAAGGCTATCAGCCCCCCATCCGCCGCCCTTGGATGGGGGGGACAGCCTCGGGCTTCACCCCTGGCCCTTGGGTGGCTGGAGGGGGGGACCCCTTGATTTAAGGGGTTCCCACTCCTCCAGGGTACCCCGGCCAGGGGTGACTAGTTGGGTATATAATGCTAGGGCCGCAGGGACCAGTATAAAAGTGTCCTCCGGCTGTGGCATTATGTACCTGGCTAGTGGAGCCCGGTGCTGGTTTCAAAAATACGGGGGACCCCTAAGCTTTTTGTCCCCCATATTTTTGGAACCAGGACCAGACGCAGAGCCCGGTGCTGGTTGAAGAAATATGGGGGAACCCCTGTCATTTTTTCCCCCATATTTTTTCAACCAGGACCGGCAGAAAGAGCCCGAGGCTGGTTGTGCTTAGGAGGGGGGACCCCACGCAATTGTTTTCAGATTTTTTAAGACTTTAAACAACTTTTTAAGGTACACAATAAAGCCCTGCACAGATCTCACAGATCCGGCCGGGATTCCTTGTGTTTTGTCAGGCAGTGTTTTACTCATCACTCCCGTAAAACACTGCCTGATATTACGAATCACATCGACATCGGAAAAAACGATTGTGCAAAACTCGGCAGCTTAGTGAATGATTGTATCAGGATTCAAAAAGTTGCAGTAAAATGCACCCAATACCATTCGAGTTCAAACACCCTTCAAAACGGCAAAAGCACGAATCTTTGTAAATATACCCCATTGTGTCAGTTCTATAAACTTCACACGTCAGATGCATTTGCACGCCACTCAAGCACACTTATCTTAGTAAATAAAGACACAACAACCGTAATTGGCGTGAAAGGGGTCAGCTTTCTATTTTGACTGAGAGGAAGGCCTATTAATAGTAAAACTAAAAATGCAGACTTCCCTCTCTAACTAAGCTGGCGGGGAGAAGAACAGTTAATCAAGATAAACAACTTAATAAGGGTGATCCAAAATTATATGACAACATAGAGCAATAAACATATGTGTGAGGGGGCCTTCTGCCCCAGATGTTCCGGGATCGGCCTCCTGCCTCCACCCCGAGCAATAAAAAAACATATGTGTGAGGGGGCCTTCTGCCCCAGATGTTCCGGGATCGGCCTCCTGCCTCCATCCCAGACATCGGAAATCTAAAATCCAAAGACAGGGGTCGACCTTCTACCACTACCCCTGCCCACCAACAGTTGTAGGGACGGAGGTACGCTCCGCCCCTATGGGGTAAAAAATTGGGCCTCCGGCCTCAATATCCACATATGTTTATGATCTATCATATGAGCCCACCAAGTGCCCATCAATTACTTATAAGACTATAAAAATACCTAAAAGTTCACCCGAACTTACTAACAATAAACTCCTTTAAGTTAAACAAAAATAACCGTTCAGAAACCGGCCAACTGCCAGGTTACCAACCTGCCACCGCCACCGAACCGAAAACTCAACTCAACTTAAACAAAGCATAACACAAAGAAAACTCAACTCAACTCAAACTAAAGAAAAACAGAACACGAAGCTAAACAGACCTCAAGACCCGGTGTACCAGATCATTGCCACCCACATGCAGGACCAAAAGAAGGGTGTGACTGAGGTTAATCTAACCTGCGTCCCTGTGACTGAGGTTAATAAACGAAATATAGTATGGAAATGGAAAATCTAACCTGCATCCCTAACGGGAAGGGGGGGGGGGGGGGGGTTGGGTCGCCCAATTTGACTTGAGGCAAAAACACAAAACTTCGTCAGCCGACAAAAACCGTAATTAATACCAACGATAAAGCAAAAATTCCTCAAGGCCCCCACAATCACAAAGGGCGACTGACGAGCGGCTAATCCTTAAAGGGGCGCACCGGGAGGAAAAGGCCTGATATAGCGCCTAACTGCACCAGACCTCCACCGACCCAGTGCCCGGACTTCAACTTCAGACCAACCCACCGCAGCGGCCACAAAAGCAGCGGCGATGCGTAAAGAGTGAGTACCATAGTCGGCCGGAGATAGACCCAGGTATAAAATACAACGCCCCAAAACCGACCGGAAGTGATATCTGGTCAACGGGGAATCGTCACTATGGACGAGCCACCCGTCAGGCGTTGAAGGCCGAACGGACAAATAAGACCGTGCCGCGGTAACTGGACAAATGCCCCGCCACGAGCCCGATCCACTCGACCCACTGCCCCCTGCCGACTACGTCAGTCTTGGAGCGCTGAATCCCACACTGCAAACCGTCAGGGCGTACGTCGACGTAGGCCGTCAGCATGGGCGAGGCAGAAGTCTGAGAAACGGACACCAGCTCGCCCACCCTGATCGCACCGTGAAAAGCCATCGTAAAGGCCATCATGAAGAGGCGAACTTCATACCCTGAATAGCAAATACGCCCTAGGGATCCTAAAATGCGCCTCAACAAAAACCCAGCGATTGGCCGGCGGCCGGCCAGGACGGGATCGGCCAAGCCCATCCCTTCGACACCTTCCGGGAGAAAAAGGACTTAGTAAAGTCCTCCTCCCCCCGAAGCTGCAGAAAGCATGATATACCCGCTAGAACCCTACCAACATACGCCAGCGAAATTCCGTCGGTGTACAAAAACCCAGATGTATCTAAAAGTCGTGAGAGGTCTTACCACTATGGCCTCTCTCCAGAAGGTAGCAACTCCACCGCTCCCAGGCGGCCAGATAAGCCGCGAAAGTTGCAAGGGCCAACGACCCGTGGGCTAAACCTCCAATCCGGGCGGATAACCTGCCACACATAAGCAGGACATGATTCCCCATGGATGAGAGCTGCAGGAGCCAAGCGCCTAAACCGCTGACAGTCGCCGTGTCAAAGTCAAAAATATTACATAGAGAGACCATATAAACTGCACACATATAAGTCGCTATACTTGCAAATATGCGCAGCGAGCACAGCAATATATGGAAACACACGCATTTGCTCGGACATGGCACAGAGATGGATTCGGCACTTGTTTCATACAGTACATGGTTATAATAATGAACAGCACCAGACATCATGGAGATTTAGAATTGGCTAATGAATTAATGTCATGGATGTGTATCATTCGAACCGAACCAGATAAACACATCATGTTTGGTATTGAAGCAAGCAGAATCAGGTGTGGGTTAGTTTGAGGCCTGTTGTGTTGTTGTGGGACATTGCAGCGGATAGATATGATTATATGTATAAAAGCTAAGATCATATTGTTAGAACAATATGATGCTCAAGACAACCTTTTACTAAGTTTTCAGGGCTGAACCTGATTAGCATATACAAAGAGAATGGTGACTCAATACAAAGGAGAAAGAAAGACCCCTCCCCCAGGTACTGGTCAAACAGGAAGGTAGTGGTCAGGTGTGGCCTCAGAGAACAGATGTAATGTAGCTACACTCACAGACACACACACAGCTACCTGGCACCAAGCAGCATGGCGGCTGAATCCCCAGGACATCTTCCAAACTAAAGGCTAAGTATATAATCACATGGCTATAGAAGGAAATATAGACATATTGCTTTCTGGTTTAAATAGGATATTGTAACTTGGCTGTGATGATTGTTGGGTGTTAGTGTTGGTGCCCTGTGGAATCTGTGATGGTAGCTGGGATCTTGTTAATCATAAATACCACCATGCAGTACTTTTGAATATGTGCTGGTAGCAATGGCAGGCTGATACTTGTGAGTACCTGGTGGTCTGGTCTTGTGATAACTCATATGCTCTGGTTATTGAGATACTGAAGTTGTTTGGGATGTGAAATTATGAGATGGTTCTAGGAAGTTGGATTACATTGTGAAAGGTGTTTTAGATGGTTTGGAATTGTAAAATCAGAACATATGCATTGTTTTGAGGCTTGGACATTTTGGAAGAAAATGGAGTCTTGTGTTTTCTGCTATGTGATTGTGGTTTAGTATAGAGTGCCATGTGTTTGGACCTGCAAATCTAAAATGGCTGCTGCTGGATGTCTTCCCCTCCCCCTTTCAGCCATGTGGTGTGGTCTTTGGAATCAAGTGGAGGTTTCTCAAAATGGAGTCTAGCTTCCATCCCATGCTGTATTCAGCATTGACTAACTGCGCAGCGATTGTCTCTCACATGTGTAGTTTTATCTGCAACCATGTTGTCTCTTATTTAATGTTATCATGAGCCATTTCTCTCTATCTCTCTCTTCTTCTCTTCCCCTTCCATTTTCCCATAAATAGTAATTGTATTGTATTGTATTTCTTGTGTAGTTATCTGGTTAGGTAGTCTCTGTTATATTGTAGTGTATCATTTGTACTGTTATCCCCTTTTACAAGTATATTAGATATAATACAGTTAATAGGCTTTGGAACCTAAACCAGTATCTGTGTATTTTCTATAGTGTTAAGTGTTCACTTGAGCGTCGGTGACGCTCAAGCAGCTTTGTAGTTAGTCAGGTTACACAAGGTTGCACTTACACCCTGTACTCACATTAAGGTATTCAGAGTATTTCATTGGTATAAGGTTTTATCATAAAGGTATAGTGTTGTAAGCGTCTGCATCGCTGGTGACCTCCTCGTGGTCTCGAGCGTATGCTACGCTACAGCGAATCATTCCCCTAGACATAACCAATAACGTGTCCTGTGATCGCTGGGCCGTGAGCGAACGTGACGCTTGAGCGTCTCGCCTACGGCTGAGCGATCGTTACGCAACTAGCGTACCATTACGGTACTTCTTCAGTAAACAGCGTACAGTGTTCTTAGCTTCATAAAGGGTTGTTTATACGACAAAGGAATTTAGCATTGTCAATTGCGGGCTCGTCCTATACTTCTCACATCTGCACTAGGTAGATCAGCAGACATTATCCCCCAGCAAAGGGTGGGAGGTTGTCTCACAGTGCTGGCGGGATAAGCGTCTGCTTCGCTTAGATAAAGAGTGCTGAAGGAACCCGGTAACCGGAGGTAAGAACAGTACGCTATTGTCTTTGTAAATCTGGTTTTTATTTCAATTTGGTGCCAACTACACACTCAGGCCTAGAATAACTTTAGGAGTTTTGAATGATGACTTTCTTTGTGACAAGAGGCCGCATGGTCTGTCCACCATTTTGTGTGACCCTCATGGAGGTGGAAGGGGGAGGAGCAGCGGCCATTTTGGGAAGGTCAAAAAAAAAAAAAAAAAAAAAAATTTTTTCTGAGCGGCTGGTTTTCAGTTGACTCAGGAAACAATCAGTCATCCACTGTCAAAAAGAAATCATCATTTAATGAGTTTTTTTTTAATGCATTTATTTAATCTATATCATAGTCAATCATAAGTAATAGTGATTGGTACTTATATGTAATATCTATATGCGTGTGCTTACATCAATGTATGTTATTAGATTAAATTTAGAATTGCATTTTCATCTGTGTAAGTTTCACATCTCACCTTCCTGTTTGCCATTTGCATTGATAACGTGCTGAGAAAAAACAAGCACACAGCATAGAAGATACTGTGTGGTGTTTGGTAAGCGTTTATATAGTGAAATATCGCTTATAGTAAGGCGATACAGAAGCCACAAGACAATAGCACACATTTGTTCAGTTTCCAAAATTTAGTTTAAATACCTTACTTTACTGTAACGCCTCTGGGGAGAGCTATCAGACTACGGGAAATGATTTTTCTGATCAGAAAACTATAAGAATGATAGTGGGTTGAAAACGGTATGAGTGTATTGAATTCCGCTTTGTGGACTTTGTGAACTTTGTGATCTATGTGGAACGTGATGAGCACGATCTGAGTGAAAACGTGCAACAGAGTGTGATAAAGTTTTCGTTGTATTACGCTCTGGCTGTTTTGGAGCACAGTAGGGAGACTCCAATGATCCGACCATTTATGGGCAACAAGTGTCTATAAGTGGTACGATTGGACCGCACGGTTGTATGTGTGACCAATAACGCAACGTGATATGAGGTCGTATATCCATGCGTAAATCTTGCCCTCATACGTGTTGTAGGGAGCACATGCAAGCGTGATTTGTGTAAAGAAAAAGGAAGGGAATTTTCTCAGGAAAATCTCTAGAGATAGGGCCTGCAACGGCTACACGTGTCTGCTAGAAGGCGGACCGGAGATACCCGGAGCAGAAGAAGTTCAGTGGAAGAGCTTTAAGGATTTCCAACGAAGTTCTGTGTTTGGTGCATTTTAGGAAGTTTTTCTGTGTTAAAAAGGTCCACAATGGCAGCCAAGTGCACAACACAGAGACGGTCGGAGGTCAGGATTCAGACTCCAGAGGCTTGCAGACCCCGAGGGTCTGCTCGGTTAGTAATGTGGGGGAAATATGGTCCCCACACTGAGACCTTTTGTGATGAATGGACACGAATGACTGCGGGGGATAAGGCACCATTTCCCGGGATAGGTAGTTTTGACTTAGAGGTGTTGCATAATTTAAGGCAAAGGATCAGTCTCATAAAATCCTGGAAACAACGAGTTAAACATGATGATTGTTTGCAGTTATGGCAACAGGAAAGTGAAATGCAAAGAAATGTAACTTACATATCTAACTTTCATCTTGAGAGGAGAGACATGGCATTGAAGAGGATTATGGTTGCAGAGAAATGGCACAATGTTGTACGATAAAAATGCACTTAGTAACTGTATTAAGAATGAAAGTGTTAAATGTAATAATGTTTATGAAAATGAAAGTGTAAAAATTACAAATGTTAACCTGTGCAAGTCGCACCCCATGTTAAACTTCCCTCAGGATTACCAACAAGAAAGTGAGCCCAGAACGATGTCGGCACCTCTTAAAGAAGCCATCCTACAAGACATCCAGGTGGACGCGACCAAATTGGTAAAGGCAATAATCAAACCCCCTAACGGAGGGTCAGGTGAGGTCGTGTCCACAGGTACGTACAATGTTTTATATCACGCACAAACAAATGTACCCCATATTGTAAGACCAAAACAAGGTGATGTAATTGAGTTTAGTCCTGTCAGGGTGATCACAGTCCCCAATGGGAAGACTGACGATCAGGGAATCATTCCCGTCAAGGACAGTGCAATGCGCCATCCCTGGTCCCGGACAGAATTGAGATCAATCATGTCTGATTACCCAGATCCTAGGAAAGATCTAACTGTATGATCAAAGATTCACAGAAGGCATATCAACTCCCTAGACAACGACATAATCATGGTATCCAAGGAACCAGGTAGGTACAGGGAAAGCGGTTGAGGGTGATGAGCATCCAAACGTTTGAGGAGGCATCAAATCAACCAAAACCCCAGGCCATTGGCACATGGAGGAACTTAAGGAGTTGTGATCTGTGCAAAAGAGAACTGCAATAACCCACATAAAGTTAGACCCCCTAGACATGAAAATGAGCAAAAGTTATGACACACCAAATTACAAGCAGGGATCATATAGGAAGAATTTTGGGCCACACCCATAATATATAGTTAGGAAAGGTGATTATTAGGAATGGAGGCAAGCCTGAGGTAACGGTTAATAAAGTGGGAGGTCATTCACTGGAGACACAGGAATGACCAGGTTGAACGTTGTAAATGTATTTGTGAAAAATGTTTTTTTTCTCTCTCTCTCTCTCTCTCTCTATCCCCATCTCTGACGAGTATTGGTAAGAATTCACACATTGCATATCCACTTGGTCCTTGCAGAAGTCTACCAAACCCCAGCATGACCTCCGCCACAATGTATTTCTGGCCAGATACAGACAGTGGAGTAATGCAGGTGCTGGTGGGGAGGGACTGCTCAAGGAGACCATTAGACACATAGATATGACAGCCTAATAAGTCTGACAATGTTTTTCTAATGCTAACAATGTTTTCTTAATGTTGACAATGTTTAAAAATGTTTTGTTTCTCTTTTCTCATTGGTGGTTATTGTCGAGTTATGTAATGTATATATGCACATGAATTGTTCTCTATCTCTTTTGTTTTTTTGTTGTCTCTCTCTTCCCACTCATGTTTCCATGGTTTAAAGATGGTATGTCATCCCTCAGTTGGACCAATGGTAATGCCAGATTTTTTTCTCCTTACAGAAAGATCGCCGGTTAGGAAGGAATATTGCATCACCAGAATGTTCGTTTGGAAGACTGAGAGACAGCACCTTTGAGAGGACAGCAGAACAAGAAGAACAACAAGACGAGAGAACTTATTATCGTAACAAGTTCTCTCCCCCTCAAACTGTTTTCTTATACCCCCTTTACAAATTTCTTCTTTTCTCCTCCTGTAAGATGGACTTGCCCCAAGAGACTGTGATATGGATTTTCCCGTTAACCATGATGTTGACCAGAGCAGTCTGTTTCGGTGAGAGTACCAGTGAGGTCGAGAAAGGATCCAGAAAGGTCCTGATGACTGAGACGGAGGTGTAAATTTCCAATAGCAACCCAATCACCAAGCAAAGGCGAGTACCGGGCACGATCTAACAACCATGTTATCTGTAAACATTTTCTTTGAAGGATTGTTAGTTCAAAAAGAAAAACTGTATCTGTAGGCTCTGTGACAATGGTTGAAGATGGATGCATAAAGAAATGCCAATCCAGTCTTAATATCCATATGGACCGGCATCCATTGAGTGACTATCACTCCTTAGTGGGTAGTGTGTTAAATAAAACTGATTGTTGGGTATGCTCTCAAGTACCTCAGGGTCATAGTAAATCAGGGCTAGTACCATTTCCTTTAACATTAGGGGAGGTACTTGAGCTAAGTGGTGGGAGACCGGTGGACAGGAGGTTTAATATCTCCAGCCCTCCTAGTTTGAAGCTCCACCAATACCATGTGGATAGGTCCCTCATATGTTTTAACATCTCCAATCCCAGAAAACCGGGAAATTGGGAAGTGTCATGGAGCAACCTTACCATGACCTTTTCACACAGAGCAGATAGAATGCCTACAGATACAGAGCTCGTACGCCACATAGCCAGTAGAGGAAAATCTTTCCGGTATCGATATACCTTAGGAAATAGGATTACTAGAGTTGGAGAGGTATCACCAGGATACTGTGCACATATCGTACAAACTGATACGTGTATTAAGCAGATGGAAGAATTAGGGTCAGGAGATTTCACCTGGAAGGTTTGTAACATGGTCATGTCCTTCTCCGTCCCTTATGTTCTCCCCGATGACGCATATTTCATATGCGGGAGAAAGGCGTATGAGCGGCTTGCCCCAAACCCTGAAGGATTGTGTTGTATTGGAAAAGTACTACCTGAGGTAATGAGTCTAAGGAGTGAGGAAACCGTAATTAACCTGGATTTGATTTATGACCCAATGATAGAAACCAGAATGTGATGAAAATGCGATTATACGGTCCGTTTCTTTCACCTGTTTTTCTGCTTTTCTCCCAGATACAAAGATCCCCTTGGACGAGGAAGCTGACGAGACGAGATGTATACAGACAACAGACAAGCACCAAAGAAGAAGATTTGACAACTTTAAATATGGACACTTGATGAACTTTGCCATGGATCCCCAGTTTCCCTAGTATCTTTAAACTCACGCTAGCCCAACATTTTTGTAAATCTGATGGCTCAGACAAAGCTATTTGCTCATGCCTAAGGAGCAATACAGCGCAAAGAAGACGACTCTCAACAGATACCGAACACAACCTCAACGACAGATGTACATTTCCCTGACATAGAATATCATTGCATTTTCCATAAGTGTTCTTTATCTTCATCTCTACAACCCTCAGGTAATAACACACATAGACGATAGGGAATACAGGCACAGATATCAGCAACCACATACCTCCCCCATTCATGTATCACCAATTAAAATGTGCATCCCCATTTTGTTACAACCACAGCCGAAATGAGCTCGGTAGAGTTTGACAGCCCATCCACAGACCCTTAGTACGGGATAAGAAGGAATTCAAATGTATACTTCGCAATACCTCGAAGCTTGATGTACAACACGTACGGCACGATGATACATGACCCCCCAAACATGGATTCATACACACATGCTTCTGCTATCTCACTAGGTCATACCCTCTTCACACCTTCTCCTCTCTCCTCCCTTACCCAACCATTGAAATGTATTAACCCCTGACATATATTTTTCTCTTTTTGAAATGTTTTAGGAAGTGGCAGTTATTGGTGACTGCCAAAGGGTGGACTGTCAAAGTCAAAAATATTACATAGAGAGACCATATAAACTGCACACATATAAGTCGCTATACTTGCAAATATGCGCAGCGAGCACAGCAATATATGGAAACACACGCATTTGCTCGGACATGGCACAGAGATGGATTCGGCACTTGTTTCATACAGTACATGGTTATAATAATGAACAGCACCAGACATCATGGAGATTTAGAATTGGCTAATGAATTAATGTCATGGATGTGTATCATTCGAACCGAACCAGATAAACACATCATGTTTGGTATTGAAGCAAGCAGAATCAGGTGTGGGTTAGTTTGAGGCCTGTTGTGTTGTTGTGGGACATTGCAGCGGATAGATATGATTATATGTATAAAAGCTAAGATCATATTGTTAGAACAATATGATGCTCAAGACAACCTTTTACTAAGTTTTCAGGGCTGAACCTGATTAGCATATACAAAGAGAATGGTGACTCAATACAAAGGAGAAAGAAAGACCCCTCCCCCAGGTACTGGTCAAACAGGAAGGTAGTGGTCAGGTGTGGCCTCAGAGAACAGATGTAATGTAGCTACACTCACAGACACACACACAGCTACCTGGCACCAAGCAGCATGGCGGCTGAATCCCCAGGACATCTTCCAAACTAAAGGCTAAGTATATAATCACATGGCTATAGAAGGAAATATAGACATATTGCTTTCTGGTTTAAATAGGATATTGTAACTTGGCTGTGATGATTGTTGGGTGTTAGTGTTGGTGCCCTGTGGAATCTGTGATGGTAGCTGGGATCTTGTTAATCATAAATACCACCATGCAGTACTTTTGAATATGTGCTGGTAGCAATGGCAGGCTGATACTTGTGAGTACCTGGTGGTCTGGTCTTGTGATAACTCATATGCTCTGGTTATTGAGATACTGAAGTTGTTTGGGATGTGAAATTATGAGATGGTTCTAGGAAGTTGGATTACATTGTGAAAGGTGTTTTAGATGGTTTGGAATTGTAAAATCAGAACATATGCATTGTTTTGAGGCTTGGACATTTTGGAAGAAAATGGAGTCTTGTGTTTTCTGCTATGTGATTGTGGTTTAGTATAGAGTGCCATGTGTTTGGACCTGCAAATCTAAAATGGCTGCTGCTGGATGTCTTCCCCTCCCCCTTTCAGCCATGTGGTGTGGTCTTTGGAATCAAGTGGAGGTTTCTCAAAATGGAGTCTAGCTTCCATCCCATGCTGTATTCAGCATTGACTAACTGCGCAGCGATTGTCTCTCACATGTGTAGTTTTATCTGCAACCATGTTGTCTCTTATTTAATGTTATCATGAGCCATTTCTCTCTATCTCTCTCTTCTTCTCTTCCCCTTCCATTTTCCCATAAATAGTAATTGTATTGTATTGTATTTCTTGTGTAGTTATCTGGTTAGGTAGTCTCTGTTATATTGTAGTGTATCATTTGTACTGTTATCCCCTTTTACAAGTATATTAGATATAATACAGTTAATAGGCTTTGGAACCTAAACCAGTATCTGTGTATTTTCTATAGTGTTAAGTGTTCACTTGAGCGTCGGTGACGCTCAAGCAGCTTTGTAGTTAGTCAGGTTACACAAGGTTGCACTTACACCCTGTACTCACATTAAGGTATTCAGAGTATTTCATTGGTATAAGGTTTTATCATAAAGGTATAGTGTTGTAAGCGTCTGCATCGCTGGTGACCTCCTCGTGGTCTCGAGCGTATGCTACGCTACAGCGAATCATTCCCCTAGACATAACCAATAACGTGTCCTGTGATCGCTGGGCCGTGAGCGAACGTGACGCTTGAGCGTCTCGCCTACGGCTGAGCGATCGTTACGCAACTAGCGTACCATTACGGTACTTCTTCAGTAAACAGCGTACAGTGTTCTTAGCTTCATAAAGGGTTGTTTATACGACAAAGGAATTTAGCATTGTCAGCCGCGAGAAAGGGCATCAGCAATGTAGTTACGCACTCCAGGAACATGCTTGGCTCGCAACGTAATGTTGTTCACCAAGCATAGCAAGACTATCTGCGCAATGACCCGCAGGACCGGCAAGGACGTGGATCTCTGCCTATTAATGGCAAAAAAACCACGCCCAAATTGTTGCACCAGAAGGTCACCTCTGTGTTACGCAGGGCATCGCGCCATAACTGCAATGAGACCATTATGGGGAAAAATTTCCAGCAACAGCATGCTTGTCGTGAGGTGCTAGCTAAGCCAGGCCCCCGGCCAAGGAGACGCGCACCACCGGCCAGCGAAATAAGCTCCGAAAACGCAAGCGCCAGAGGCGTCCCTGAAAAGCTCCAGGGATGTGCTAGACACGACCGCCTCCTGCCCAATACAGACGCCGGTGAAACGAACTAGAAATTCGTCCCAGGTACGGAACTCCCCCCGAAATTTGAGGGACAATCTAAGAAAATTATGCGGGCGTCTAATCCCAACTGTCGCCCGCTCCGATTTTCTGCTGAAAACCCCCAACCATGGGGATAACTTCGCAAACAAAATCAAACAGGCCCAAGAGGGAATGAGCCTGCTGAAGAGTAAGCGTGCCCGCAGCAAGCGCATAAAGGATATCATCGTGAAGCCGGAACCCGTATCAATCTGAATTCCGAGGTAAACTAAGGAGGCAGAGGGCCTCGCAGTCTTCTCAGGCTCAACCGGTACCCTGAAGCGTGCGAAGAGGGCCCATGCCCTCCGTAGCAAGCTAGCGCAGCGATCTGAGTCCCGTGGGCCGATCAAAAGGAAATCGTCCAAGTAGTGCGAAATTCCCCTCGCCCATCGCCTGCACCATGCACCAAAGGGGAAAAGAACTGCGCAAGAGATGGAACAAGCCATAGGGAGGCACCAATCTATGTAATAGCCATCGACCAGTTTAAAAAACCCATAAACAGAAAGGCCGAAGGGTGCAGTGGGAGGGGACGAAACGCTGACCGGATGTCCAATGTACACATCATGGTAAATGCCCTACACTGATCATCAGGAATAGCCTCAGTAACCGGTGACCCGAGAGGACAGGAAAGATGATGAATGAGTCTAAAGTGGTCGGCGGTCATCTTGGGCACTATCCCGACAGGGGACTAGACCAAATCCGGTAAAGGGGGGGATACCGAAAAAGGGGGGCCATCATCCTGCCCATTGAAACCTTAGCCTCAACCTTCCGCCGTAGCACTTCCGGAAACCCCCGAGCCTAAAACAGGTGCGTGCCAGCCCGGGACCCACTAGCCCAGATATTGGCAAGGTGAAGCCAGACGCGAAAACCGAGTGTAAAAATAGGGCGTCCACCCGCCGCGGGTACCGTCGCAGCCAGAGGTATGAGCGGCAGGTGTGTAATCGGGAAGGGGGCTATGGGCAGTGCCTGGGACCGTGGGAACGTGGCTCTGCGGGCCGGAATTACCCCGAGTCCCAGGACTGATGCAGTCCTTGGTCCCATGGTCTCCGCCACATCAGATGCAGGAGCGACGAAAACGAACGGCATCATTGAATACGAAGCACATTCCTTTAGGCCGCGCGCGACGGACCCGCCCGAAAGCCGGGAGAACGAGAGCCGGGCTGCTTTGCCCATCGTTTCGTAGTACCGATTTCATCGTCACCCCCGGAGCCCTGCATCAGCTCCACGTACAGTGCTACATCCGTCTTCCAGAAATTGTAGATATCACGACAGTGCTGTATGCGCCGAAAGTCCTCATAGTAGCGTCGCCAAGCCGACCTGTTGTATTTATGGTACAGCACGTGGACAAGAAACTGATATCGCACGGAGTTCATGTGTTCGTCCGGGCGCGTCTCCAAATAACATGCCGCGAAGGTTAACATGCACCTAACCCAATTTGGACAGGAACGCAAAGCGTCCTCACTGCCTTGGCCTTTTACCTAGCTGAAAGCAAGGCTTCACGATCCTCGCTAGGGAGAGCTAAAATAGTAACGCATTGACCCCCATGGATCCGGTCCCGGATCCGGGGCCTAAGACCACGTTGCACAGAGAGCTTGAATACCTGCGCTTGCGCCGTCTGCGTCGTTTGACCCCCCTCCAGAGGACGTTGAGACAAAGGTAAGAGTCTGTACCCCTGCGCCCGCGCATTTTCTACCATGCATGCCTGAACCCTCACGCGTATCTCTATCCTCGCTAGAGGAGTGGGACTGCATACTAGATCCCACTCCGCTACCAGGGCTAACCGCACTCCCATGGGGCCAGTCGGGGTCCGAGGAAGAATCACCCGCCCGTGTGGCTACTCTGTCAGTTCCTGCGCCTTCCAGACGATGAGCTGAGGCACCGGCAGTCTCCATTCCAGTCCCGATGTCAACGGCCGGGGAAACAAAAGAGACATTGTCCCTTGCACCCCGACCGTTCCCGCAGCGAACGGCAGGGCCGGCGGTCCAACCGCTCCACCAGAGGACAGGAGCGGCGTAAGACTCTGCGCGATGCTATCAGCCAAGGAAGGATGGCTGGCCCTAGTCCACCAGGTACGGCGGATAACCAGGGAGCCAGCGCTGACGCGACTGTGGCACAAATGGCAGACAAAAAAGGGGAGGCGGCCACCAAGGGTGCGGCCGCCATGGCCCGCACCTGACGAGAGGTTTGCAAACCCCCCCGTCGGGAGCAAAGACCCGGACGAGCCCTCGCTGTCTGTGAACGCCACATTCCTGTCCCACGCAGATAAACTCTGCCTGGCCCGTCGACGCCGCGACCTCCTCCTATCCCTAGCAATGGACTCAGCACCAGATCCCTGAGCGCAGCCACTGCTACAGACATGCTGCGCACCTGCCGACTGCGGGCTGTTCGCAGCAGCGTCCGCATCAGCAGGCTGACCCAAGCTGGACTAGGTAACTTGCTATCCGCCCGCGCACTCCGTCCCCTTAGGGGGTTGCCAGCCTGTGGCTTTGCCCCCTGACTGTGACCGGCCAGTATAGCATGAGCACGTCTGCCGGGCTAACTATGCACCGCGCGCACAACTCCGAAATGAGCTGTCGCCAGGTGTCCATCCGCGGCAGGAGTGGCACGGTGGCCCGTTCCACCGCAAGTGGACGTGATGCGTCTGTGCGCAACCATCCCAGCATGGTCGACCATGTCGCGGGGGACGACAACGGCACTGGCCAGAAGCAGCGGGAAGATGAGTGCGTACCCCACACATGGCAAACAAAATAGCCCCGGAGACCAACCTGACCCTGCCTACTGCGAGCTCCCCTGGCACATTCTGGGGGTAAAGGAGAGCGGGCGAGGTGCACGGACCCACCGCGTCCGGCTGCCACGCCCCCCCCCCCTGCCTGAGCAGGTAAAAAATCCCCCTGAGCCTCATGTGGGCTGCGCCCCCCCCCCTGCGGGAGTGATATGTGGGCTGCCCCCCCCCCCCACCCCGGCGGGAATAATATGTGGGCTGCCCCCCCCCCTCAGGCAAGAGTGATATATGGGCTGCCCCCCTTTTGTTTATTTTTAGTTTTTTGTGTGAGCTGCAGGGCGGGAGAGCTGTACTGGCGCACCCACCCTGCGTGACGACCAGCGGGTGCACGGACGTTCCTAGCCGTCCCCAGCAGCCCGCCGCAGCCACCCATGAACTCCCGGCGCATCCCCGGCCGCCAACGCCGAAGCCAGCGGTGGGGACGGAGACAGAGATTGTGGCCAGGAGGGAGCGTGGGCGGGCGAGCATGGCAGCGGACGCCAGGGAACCCCCCACTCCAGGCACTGCAAGCCCGCTCCAGCTCAGACGGACCTCGCTCGAGGAGTCCAGCAGCCAAGCAGGAAGGGCCCCATAAGCACAAACATATTTAGGTAGAAGAATGAATGAGAAAGGAGAAGGGGGAAAGTAGGGGAGAAGGAGGTAGAACAGGAGTAGAGTTTAGTAGAAGATACAGAGAGAAGTATAGATAAGGAGAGCAGAGAGAAAGATGACAGGATCAAAGAAATAATTTGCAGCAATAAAACACTGTTAAATCAGCTGTACTCAACAGTTCCACGGAAAAAACTGGAAGAGGCAGGATGTCCTAGGTCTGAAGACTATATGTATGTCAGACCAGCCCCTATACAGAATCCAGCCAATCATAATCCAGGCAGTTTTCCTTATGTTCCTCCCACACAAAAACTGTAACCCCTTTCGTGCCAGAGTGATGCATTAAGAGGCGTGCAGCAGGCACAGCCGGTGAGTTTATGCTGTTACGGCCATATTACATGACCTACGCAGTCTTTCATAGCCAATACATTCTGCAAAATGACACTTTGCAAACACAGATTGTATTTCAAAGTTTGGTGTATGCATAAACTGAATTTGTCACACTTCTGGACACTATTAGGGTATAATAAATATATTAATGTTAGGGGAAGTTTGCATGTGTAGCTGATAAACTCTTACAATAACTTCTTTCTTGTGTACAGTAAGTACTAATTAAACAATTTTCACAAGCTTTATCACCTAAGTCGTATGAAGGCATTCATTTTCCACATCGCACTACATATAATCATGGAGCTTTGCTATGTTATTTTATTGACTGGCTCCGTGATAGGGATTTATATGCTGATACTTCCGTGGAATACCAGTTTCTAGGTTTTGTGAAAATGTATTATTTCTTACTATATACTCATATGATAAGGAGATAATACAGAACTTGAAAGATAATCCTCTTCTCTAGCCTATGAGGAAATTATAGCACATTCTCTGCCATTGGTTAAATGTTAATGCTCACAAATCCATTCATCTACTAGTCATACATAAATTTGACTTTCAATATGGCTTGGTTTCCTACCCCTGTACTATTTGGAGAAATCCAGACAATGAACCACTCCTGCTAATGAGGTTACCAAGAAAGTGCAAAGTTTGAGTCTACCAGGGCCTTCCCTATAGCACCCTTGCAGGCTCAGTATTATACAGTGCCCAATGGCCCTCATTCCGAGTTGTTCGCTCGCTAGCTGCTTTTAGCAGCATTGCACACGCTAAGCCGCCGCCTACTGGGAGTGAATCTTAGCTTAGCAAAATTGCGAACGAAAGATTCTCAAAATTGCAAATAGAAAATTCTTTGCAGTTTCTGAGTAGCTCAACACTTACTCTGCCACTGCGATCAGTTCAGTCAGTTTCGTTCCTGGTTTGACGTCACAAACACACCCAGCGTTTGCCCAGGCCCTCCCCCATTTCTCCAGCCACTCCCGCGTTTTTCCCAGAAACGGCAGCGTTTTTTCACACACTCCCATAAAACCGCCCAGAAACACCCACTTCCTGTCAATCACATTACGATCACCAGAACGAAGAAAAAAACCTCGTAATGCCGTGAGTAAAATACCAAACTTCTTAGCAAATTTACTTGGCGCAGTCGCAGTGCGAACATTGCGCATGCGCAATTAGTGGAAAATCGCTGCGATGCGAAGAAAATTACCGAGCGAACAACTCGGAATGAGGGCCAATGTGCAGGTTTTAACATCTGTTATAAGTTATTTCCTATATTAATTTCACTGCAGAGTGGGCAGTATGTGAGATTCCTTCTATTTAGCAGTGTGTTACAGTACAAAGGATTATAAGAAAAAAATTATATATACTGTAGTGTGTAGATATATATATATATATATATATATATATATATATATATATGAAACCTGAATGTGTTTGCAAGTAAAGTCTTTCATTGTTCACTTGGGAGACTTTATTGTTTTCTATTTTTATAGCAAAATGAGTTTAAAATACATGTTAAAAGATTCAATATTATGGACTAATCAGAGTATTTACTATTAACCAGGGTCAGACTGGCCCACGGGGAAACCCTCTGGTGGGCTTCACTGCTTGTGGGCCCTCCTCCTCCTCCTTTAGGGATCAGGTTCCAGACTCTATCCTAAATCACTTGAATTATGCACTATACATATGTTACATTATACTTCACAAGAACATGGTTTATTATATATTTACCATGGGGCACAGAACATGTACTCTGTAATGGTTAGCCAGACCTCTGTGGTGGCTGGTCACACCCCCACTGGAGCATGGCCACACAACTAAGCATGAACTCCTATAGCAGCATTCTCCTGGTGGGCCCTTCATGCCCCAGTCCGACACTGCTATTAACTGTTTACCATCATGTAATTCTAAGATGAAATACAGTATGCAGTGTTTTACAGCTCAAGTTATGACACATAATCAAATCCAGTTTCCTATAAAAGAAGGCTCCAATAAAATGGTATATGCAGCATTGTTAAAGCTGCATCTTTTTTACATTAAAAAAATGTGCTACTGTACCTGTTACAGTATTTAAAATAGTTTCATCTTGATTGGCAAAAAAACCTGTTGTCTTAAGCACATTTGTAGTCACCCAGGGCAAAGTACTATCCTGTGGTCACATTTTGGCTGGTTTCTTCTGAGTTATCTCAGCCTGGTAACATTGTTGAAGAATAGCAACAGCTACAGGCTAATTATTACTTGAGTGACTAAATTGAAGGGACAATAGATGGTGCTGTATCTAAGCTATCACTATATAGTCTCTCTATATTTTAATAGTTTACTCTATTATATCTCGTTAGTGCTCCATGTTTGAAGTTTATGGGGTATATTCTATAAGAGTCGGGTCCATTCCGACATGCAGTTGTCAGAATGGACCCGACAACCCCTATTCAAAAGAGCAGCCAAATCCGACTGTCGGATTTGGGCCCTCCCATTGTCATGGCCTGCTGCTGCTGCTGCTGTCAGCGGCGCCTGGGGGAGGGAGCTGTCTGCGGCGCCGGGAGGATGTGATGACAACCGCACCAGGAGGAGGTGATGACAGCCCGCTGGGAGGAGGTGATGGCAGATGACGGCCCGCCGGGAGGAGGTGGGGCTATCTGTGCCAGGAGGAGGTGATGGCAGCCGCGGATGGGGAGGAGAGGAGGAGACGGGGTGAGCAGCGGCTGCAGAAGCAGCGGAGGCTCATGGCAGCATCCACCTGGCTCCAGCAAGCGGGACCTCGCTTGCTGGAGCTGGGTGGACGCTGCCGCTGGGTTCCTGCTCTCCCCGCTGCTCCCCGTCTCCTGCTCTTTGCTCACTTATCTCATTTCAACTTTTTTTAAAGTTGGATTGAGATTGTCGGAAACGGGGCTAAAACCTGTTGGGTTTGGCCCAGTTTCCGACAATGATGGCTAATCAGCGCCTGAAGCCGCCGATCAACGTGTATTCCGACAAGTCGGGTTTCCCAACTTGTCGGAATAAATGGGGCCGTAATGAATAGGTCGGAACCCCTTCCGACCTATAACTGTCTGAAGCTGCCGTCTTTCCGACAAGTCGGCAGCTTCCGACAGTTATTGAATATACCCCTATGTGTACAAATCACAGTTTATGACTTAATCGTCTTCTTGCATGTTTTAAGCTTCAAACACAAAACAATTCTGCAATAGATTGTGTATAAGAGTGTATGAGAGTAAGTCAACACCGTAATTCAATAAGAGTAAAGATCTTAAGCAGTGATTGAATAATGACAATTTTCAGTTGTGTAAATTTAAGAGATGCTGCTCTCAAGACGTGACTTGCACAAGGTGATACTAGAGAGAAATCAGAATAACAATGAAGAATGAGATAATAAAGACATTGATACAAGCAACTATAAAGATTTTAGGTCACAATGAATATTCTAAGATATGAGACTAACATAAAGCTGTATGACAGATCCAGTTTAAGCACTTGTCTCTGCTAAGAAAAGTCTGTGTTCTAGGCCTAGAGGTCTCAGGCACAGAGGCACGCCACTCCCCACAGTCTGACAATGTTAAATGTGTGCATGCACAGTGCATGCACTTCACTTGATTGGTTGGTTAAGGGAACCAGGGTGGGCTTTTCCTCTCTGTAGTACTGTGTGTATAAACAGCCTAAAAAAAGGCATTTAGAAGGCTTATGAGCAATAAACATCTTGCCCTAAGACACTGCATCTGAATGTATCATGGGACCACCAGAATAGCACAAAATGCTGTTCAATTCTCCGGCATTTCTGGATTGAGCCCAGTCTAAGCTAACAGCTAACCTGATATTGTGATATGACCCATTGTGATAGACCAGATGGAATTATTCAACATCAACCAGGAAGTGTTGCAGCAGCATCTCCATGCATACCTAAAAGTAGGCAGTTCCAGGTGCCCATGGTAGGAGCCAGGTGGTTCCAAGTGCCAGTGTAGGAGCTTGGTGGTGTCAGCGAGTCACCACCCACTGTGCAGTGTATCAAAAATCTATGATCACCTAGCAGAGCGAGGTCATCCAGTCACATAGAGCAACAAAGAAAATTGATTTTTTTTTTACACCACTGGAGGTCACCTGTCCCATTGCTAGTACATAGATTTGGAAGCAAAAAAATCAAACAATGAAGGATTGAAACTTTCACACAGCTTGACCTGCATCATAAAGTGATAATCTGTGTCGCAGAAGTATTATCATCACTGAAGTTATTGGACACAGTCTATTCATGTGATCCAATACCAACAGGAACAATCTGGCAGCACCAATGAAGCAAATGCTATATGGGACCTAATTCAGCAAGCATTGCAATTGCAAATCTGCTTTGAAAATGCAATCCTTTGCAATGGAAATGCAGATGGAGGTGCATACCGCCTCCTTCCTGCATTTTCCACTGTGATTGCATCTGGCATGAACATTGCGACCATCGCTCAAGATGTTCATCTGCGACAGCAGGCTGAGTAAGCATATGCTTACCCAGGCATGCTGTTGCATTGCGGCTTTCAAGGCCAAGGAAACTGCGTATTTTACACAGTCCTTGGCCTCGTTACTCCCAGGAAACAGGGGCAACAGTCCCCTGTTCTCCCCAAAACTACCCGCCCCGTCCCAATAACTCCCACTCAATGCCTGTGCCTGTCAATCGGGCAGAGGCATGCGTATTCCTGCAATGCGATCACAAGACGTGTTCTACATATGCACAGAACGAGTACTGCGCGTATGCAGTTTCTCGACCTTAATGAACTAGGGGGGTTATTTAGTATCAAATGCATCTGAGAGGCATTTGCATTCTCCCTGGGTCTGCCGTAGTGCGCACACACAGGACCCGCATCTCAGTTATGCGGATGCCTTTGCGGGCAGTACGGGCCAGTGACACAATGTTGCGGGGGTGTTGACTCAGCGTTGGGTGGGCATGTCGTCAGAAATGGGGACAGGTTCGGGACGACCACGTGACATCACACTCGCCTGCGGTGACCCAAAAAATGGCTGTCCAGTGCCTGCCTTTGTAGCCTGGTTGCGGAGAGAGGGGGCTTCCACAAATCATCCCTGCTGGGTATTTGTATGATGGGCGACATTGTCCTATGCTGGGTGGCCCCCAGCGTGCGATTTTATCATTAGTAATTTTGCAAAACTGCTAAAGAAGCTGAATGAGGGCCAAGGCTCTTAGGTGGTCATTCCGAGTTGTTCGCTCGCTAGCTGCTTTTAGCAGCATTGCAAACGCTAGGCCGCCGCCCCCTGGGAGTGTATCTTTGCTTAGCAGAATAGCGAATGAAAGATTAGCAGAACTGCTACTAAATAATTCCTTGCAGTTTCTGAGTAGCTCCAGACCTACTCACAGATTGCGATCACCTCAGTCCGTTTAGTTCCTGGTTTTAAGTCACAAACACGCCCTGCGTTCGGCCAGCCACTCCCGCATTTCTCCAGCCACTCCTGCGTTTTTACCTGGCACGCCTGCATTTTTTAGCACACTCCCTGAAAATGCCAAGTTGCCGCCCAGAATCACCCACTTCCTGTCAATCACACTACGATCACTCGAGCGATGAAAAAACGTCACTCGAGCTTGTGCAAATCCCCAAAGTTTTGTGTTAAATTACTTAGCGCATGCGTGCTGCGTACCATGCGCATGCGCATTTTCCACCTAATCGCTGCGTTGCGAAAAATGGCAACGAGCGAACAACTCGGAATGACCACCTTTGTCTTAACTCTGTTTATCAGTGGGCAGTAGTAAACCGACAGAACTGAAAGGTAAAAGAAAACAAATGCTGATATTACTGATGTTACAATAACTGTGCTCTACATCTATTCAGCAATTAATATGCAATTAATATGCACTGCAATTATTATGGAATTATGACACACGGCATTATGCTATGTTTTTTTTCAGTCAATATGCCTTACGATTATTCTAAAGTTAATATGAATGGCAATCATTTTGCAATTAATTTGTAGCACATTGTTATCCGTAAAGTCTTATAAAAAAAGGCCATTTATCAAATGTAAGGCCATTGTTTTACTTGTATGGTGGTTCAGCAGAAATTTCTGAGCTTTCTTTCAACTTTGTGCATTTTAAAACTGGCACATCATAGTTTTGTGGAAGCACTCTGACAATTGCAGTATGCAATTAAATGTAATAATAATTAAAAACAAACAAATAAAGCATAATCACATAGAAAGTAACAATAAAATTAGGAAATGTAATACTCTCACAAAGCAGTGAAGTTTGTATTTAAATAGTCCAATGAGGCTCATTCAGGTTCAGAAGCAAAGCGGCTATTCTAAGTACATAAGTCCATGGTTACATACTGCGCATGCATCTGAGCCGCAGAGCACACAAGCAGCAAGTGATTTGTGATTGCGGCTGCAACGAGAAATTAATGGCAGAGTAAGTGACAGGCAGTCAGCGTTTGGGGGTGGTAAATGGGAGTGGTACGGAAGGGCCCTCAGCATCCAGGGAGAGCAGCTCAGCCCACGCATCTACAAAGGCACTATGCAACATGGCCCGATCTGCAACAATGGTACCGATGTATCAGCAATTATAAGCCATTAGACAGAAATGATGCGACTGCACTTGGCGTCCCTATGCTCAGGTTAGCTTCTGCCCATATTAGGCACTTAATCGCAACTGCGTACGGCAAAAGATAGCAACAGAAGCAGCAAGAACAAGCGCACCTGAATGAGCCTCAATATCCTTTGTAAAGTCACAAAAGATTGTAAGAAACAATGCAAATGGGTAAAAGAATAGGCGCTATTAACCATAAATGTTACTCACAAAATATTGTTTAATGGTGCAAAATGATATGAGATAAAGTGCATGTGCCAGCACTTAATGACATTCTCAAACAACAAACATTAAAAACATTTAAAATATACATAAAATATAATCCATAAAGTGCAGGTTTTTGATGTGGCATATCTCACCATAGAAATGGGGTGCGGTGGGCTAAGCTTATTTAGCAAAGAAAGGGTCCCGGGCTGAGAGGACGGCACCACCACAGATGGTTTGGAAGCCCCAAAAAGTGAGTCTCTCCTGCATAAGTTCTCTCCTGGTCCACAGTAGACAAGGCCGTGCAACGCGTTTCGGTCCTAAAGACCTTTATCAAGGTCCGTTCTTTGCTAAATAAGCTTAACCCCCCGCACCCCATTTCTATGGTGAGATATTCCACATCAAAAACCTGCACTTTATGGATTATATTTTATGTATATTTTAAATGTTCTTAATGTCTGTTGTTTGAGAATGTCAGTAAGTGGTGGCACATTCACTTTATCTCATATCATTTTGCACCATTAAACAATATTTTGTGAGTAACGTTTATGGTTAATAGCGCCTATTCTTTTACCCATTTGCATTGTTTCTTACGATATTCCAGGAGATTGGTGTTTCTCCAGTACGGCTATAAGAGGCTGCCACTAATCATTTAATTTGCTCAACCCTAAGTAGAATTATTTCTAAGTCACAAAAGATTAGAAAGCTGAATATATTTTAACGTCCTTTTTCATAGCAGTTCAGCACGTATTGATGTGATATATGCTGTACAGTAGGTCATTGTAAGACTCTGGCTCAGAATTAGTAGCAATAGATTCAGGTTCACAGCGGAATACAGACTGAACTCTCAGCTGGCTTCTGGGCTCTTTCAGGTATTGCCTAGGGGCAATACTCCTCTCAGTACATTTCATCTTCTGATTTTTTTATACAGGATTGTAAGATTCATGTTTTATATATTGTAACTCCTTCATGGGCTACAATCTTTCTTTTAAAGTTACAATAATTAAGACTATGAATGCTAATTAATCTATATGTAATAATAAGATTTAATAAAATATTAAAATTAATATATTCACAATCGTTATGTAATATTTGTAGGATGCTAAATATGATTGCAAAGTGCAAACAGTCTGTATAGTTCCTAAAGACAGTAATCCAGCACAGGTAGATCATGAAAGCATTTAAATTTGAATGCAACACCTTCAGCACAGGAGTGAGAACTATGTGCTCAGTACAGCAAGGATGCTGAACCAGAACCTCACCCTGACAACCTGGGCCCAAGAGCTGACACTCCATAACATGCTTAGCACTATAACCTACATGGACACACACACACACACACACACACACACACACACACACACACACACGGACATATCTGCAGATATGCCACCTAAATATACATATAAACCTCCCAGGAACATAGGAGCCCATATATATATATATATATATATATATATATAAAATAATAATAATTTTATTTATATAGCGCTCTTTCTCCAATAGGACTCAAGGCGCTTAACAGAATCATAGCATAATATAGTACAGAAAATAATGAAGTACATTTTCATAAAATACAGAAGCATGAAGATACTAAAAGGGACATTATGGAAATGCTTGAGTAAACAGAAAAGTCTTGAGTCTACTTTTGAAGGATTCTATAGTTGGGGCCTCTCGCACTGTGCGGGGAAGTGCGTTCCATAGAGTCGGAGCCGCATGACTAAAAACTCGACCCCCAGATGAATTACGGTAGATTCTAGGTACTGCTAAAAGTCCTTCATCTACAGATCGCAGTAATCGAGTGGGGCAGTATGGGGTCAGAAGCTGTTTCAGGTACCTTGGGCCCTGGTCATGTAATGCTTTGAAACTCAGTAAGCCAATCATGAAGATGATTCGCCATCGTACAGGCAGCCAGTGAAGGGAGTAGAGGATGGGTGTTATGTGGCTAGAACTGGGCTGGTTGGTTAATAACCCGGCAGCTGTGTTTTGCACCAGCTGTAAGCGCTGCAATTCTTTTGCTGGTAGACCAAGGTAGTGGGCATTACAGTAGTCTAAACGAGATGATACAAATGCATGTATGACTTTTGGCATATCATCTGAGGGAATTAAGTGCTTGATTCTGGCTATGTTCCTCAGGTGAAAGAATGAGGATTTGATTGTGGCTGATATCTGATGTTTAAGTGTCAAGCCACCATCCAGGACAACGCCAAGATTCCGCACACGATCACTGGTCTGTAATTCTGAATCCCCGAGTGTAAGTCCAGTTGGTTGGCTATGCTGCAGTCTTGTCCTTTGATGTTGCGGTCGTATCATAAGGACCTCTGTTTTATCCGGGTTCAGTCGCAGCCAACTGGCACTCATCCACTCCTGTAGTTCAGCTAGACAGCCATTTAGGGTTGATATTGGGTTATAAACAAAAAATGCGTCTGGCACTCCCCCATGGGCAAATTGAGCTGAGCTCCTGCTCCGGTGCCCTCCTCTGCAGACTCGGCAGTCGGCTTGTATGCAACAGGAAAACAATGGCGGCACTCTGGAGACTTGGTTGAAGCAGTGAAAAAGTAGTGCTGTTTATTCAACGTTTCGGGGTACAAGCCCCCGTCTTCAGGAAACACTTACAAGTGACATTGTGCAAAAATTAACTTTAAATAACCCGTCTTCAGGAAACACTTACAAGTGACATTGTGCAAAAATTAACTTTAAATAACTTTAGTTATTTAAAGTTGATTTTTGCACAATGTCACTTGTAAGTGTTTCCTGAAGACGGGGGCTTGTACCCCGAAACGTTGAATAAACAGCACTAATTTTTCACTACTTCAACCAAGTCTCCAGAGTGCCGCCATTGTTTTCCTGTTTTATATATATATATATATATATATATTAGTGATGTGCACCGGACATTTTTCGGGTTTTGTGTTTTGGTTTTGGATTCGGTTCCGCGGCCGCGTTTTGGATTAGGACGCGTTTTGACAAAACCTCCCTGAAATTTTTTTGTCGGAATCGGGTGTGTTTTGGATTCGGGTGTTTTTTGGATTCGGGTGTTTTTTTACAAAAGACCCTCAAAAAGAGCTTAAATAATAGAATTTGGGGGTCATTTTGATCCCATAGTATTATTAACCTCAATAACCATAATTTCCACTCATTTCCAGTCTATTCTGAACACCTCACACCTCACAATATTATTTTTAGTCCTAAAATTTGCACCGAGGTCACTGGATGACTAAGCTAAGCGACCCAAGTGGCCGACACAAACATCTGGCCCATCTAGGAGTGGCACTGCAGTGTCAGACAGGATGGCAGATTTAAACAATAGTCCCCAAATAGCACATGATGCAAAGAAAAAAAGAGGTGCAATGAGGTAGCTGTGTGACTAAGCTAAGCGACCCAAGTGGCCGACACAAACACCTGGCCCATCTAGGAGTGGCACTGCAGTGTCAGACAGGATGGCAGATTTAAAAAATAGTCCCCAAACAGCACATGATGCAAAGAAAAAAAGAGGTGCAATGAGGTAGCTGTGTGACTAAGCTAAGCGACCCAAGTGGCCAAAACAAACACCTGACCCATCTAGGAGTGGCACTGCAGTGTCAGACAGGATGGCACTTCAAAAAATAGTCCCCAAACAGCACATGATGCAAAGAAAAAAAAGAGGTGCACCAAGGTCGCTGGATGGTTAAACTAAGCGACCTAAGTGGCCGACACAAACACCTGGCCCATCTAGGAGTGGCACTGCAGTGTCAGACAGGATGGCACTTCAAAAAATAGTCCCCAAACAGCACATGATGCAAAGAAAAAAAGAGGTGCACCAAGGTCACTGGATGGTTAAGCTAAGCGACCTAAGTGGCCGACACAAACACCTGGCCCACTAGAAGTGGCACTGCAGTGTCAGACAGGATGGCACTTCATAAAATAGTCCCCAAACAGCACATGATGCAAAGAAAAAAAGAGGTGCACCAAGGTCACTGGATGGCTAAGCTAAGCGAGCCAAGTGGCCGACACAAACACCTGGCCCATCTAGGAGTGGCACTGCAGTGTCAGACAGGATGGCACTTCAAAAAATAGTCCCCAAACAGCACATGATGCAAAGAAAAATGACAGAAAAAAGAGGTGCAAGATGGAATTGTCCTTGGGCCCTCCCACCCACCCTTATGTTGTATAAACAGGACATGCACACTTTAACAAACCCATCATTTCAGCGACAGGGTCTGCCACATGACTGTGACTGAAATGACTGGTTGGTTTGGGCCCCCACCAAAAAAGAAGCAATCAATCTCTCCTTGCACAAACTGGCTCTATACAGGCAAGATGTCCACCTCCTCCTCATCCTCCGATTCCTCACCCCTTTCACTGTGTACATCTCCCTCCTCACAGATGATTAATTCGTCCCCACTGGAATACACCATCTCAGGTCCCTGTGTACATTCTGGAGGCAATTGCTGGTGAATGTCTCCACGAAGGAATTGATTATAATTCATTTTGATGAACATCATCTTCTCCACATTTTTTGGAAGTAACCTCGTACGCCGATTGCTGACAAGGTGAGCGGCTGCACTAAACACTCTTTCGGAGTACCCACTGGAGGGGGGCAACTTAGATAAAATAAAGCCAGTTTGTGCAAGGGCCTCCAAATTGCCTCTTTTTCCTGCCAGTATACGTATGGTCTGTCTGACGTGCCTACTTGGATGCTGTCACTCATATAATCCTCCACCATTCTTTCAATGGTGACAGAATCATATGCAGTGACAGTGGATGACATGTCAGTAATCGTTGGCAGGTCCTTCAGTCCGGACCAGATGTCAACACTCGCTCCAGACTGCCCTGCATCACCGCCAGCGGTGGGCTTGGAATTCTTAGCCTTTTCCTCGCAGCCCCAGTTGCGGGAGAATGTGAAGGAGGAGCTGTTGACGGGTCACATTCCGCTTGACTTGACCATTTTCACACCAGCAGGTCTTTGAACCTCTGCAGACTTGTGTCTGCCGGAAAGAGAGATACAGTGTAGGTTTTAAATCTAGGATCGAGCACGGTGGCCAAAATGTAGTGCTCTGATTTCAACAGATTGACCACCCGTAAATCCTGGTTAAGCGAATTAAGGGCTCCATCCACAAGTCCCACATGCCTAGCGGAATCGCTCTGTTTTAGCTCCTCCTTCAATCTCTCCAGCTTCTTCTGCAAAAGCCTGATGAGGGGAATGACCTGACTCAGGCTGGCAGTGTCTGAACTGACTTCACGTGTGGCAAGTTCAAAGGGTTGCAGAACCTTGCACAACGTTGAAATCATTCTCCACTGCGCTTGAGTCAGGTGCATTCCCCCTCCTTTGCCTATATCGTAGATAGCTGTATAGGCTTGAATGGCCTTTTGCTGCTCCTACATCCTCTGAAGCATATAGAGGGTTGAATTCCACCTCGTTACCACCTCTTGCTACAGATGATGGAAGGGCAGGTTCAGGAGTGTTTGCTGGTGCTCCAGTCTTCGGCACGCGGTGGCTGAATGCCGAAAGTGGCCCGCAACTCTTCCAGCCAACGACAGTATCTCTTGCATGCCCCTGTCGTTTTTTTAAATAATTCTGCACCACCAAATTCAATGTATGTGCAAAACATGGGACGTGCTGGAATTTGCCCACATGTAATGCACACACAATATTGGTGGCATTGTCCGATGTCACAAATCCCCAGGAGAGTCCAATTGGGGTAAGCCATTCTGCGATGATGTTCCTCAGTTTCCGTAAGAGGTTGTCAGCTGTGTTCCTCTTATGGAAAGCGGTGATATAAAGCGTAGCCTGCCAAGGATCGAGTTGGCATTTGCGAGATGCTGCTACTGGTGCCGCCGCTGCTGTTCTTGCTGCGGGTGGCAATACATCTACCCAGTGGGCTGTCACAGTCATATAGTCCTTAGTATGCCCTGCTCCACTTGTCCACATGACCGTGGTTAAGTGGACATTGGGTACAACTGCATTTTTTAGGACACTGGTGACTCTTTTTCTGAGGTCTGTGTACATTTTCGGTATCGCCTGCCTAGAGAAATGGAACCTAGACGGTATTTGGAACCGGGGACACAGTACCTCAAGCAATTCTCTAGTTTCCTGTGAAGTAACGGTGGATACCGGAAACACGTTTAACACCGACCAGGCTGCCAAGGCCTGAGTTATCCGCTTTGCAGCAGGATGACTGCTGTGATATTTCATCTTCTTCGCAAAGAACTGTTGGACAGTCAATTGCTTACTGGAAGTAGTACAAGTGGTCTTCCGACTTCCCCTCTGGGATGACGATCGACTCCCAGCAGCAACAACAGCAGCGCCAGCAGCAGTAGGCGTTACACTCAAGGATGCATCGGAGGAATCCCAGGCAGGAGAGGACTCGTCAGACTTGACAGTGACATGGCCTGCAGGACTATTGGCTTTCCTGTGTAAGGAGGAAATTGACACTGAGGGAGTTGGTGGTGTGGTTTGCAGGAGCTTGGTTACAAGAGGAAGGGATTTTGTTGGCAGTGGACTGCTTCCGCTGTCACCCAAAGTTTTTGAACTTGTCAGTGACTTCTGATGAATGCACTCCAGGTGACTTATAAGGGAGGATGTTCCGAGGTGTTTAACGTCCTTACCCCTACTTATTACAGCTTGACAAAGGCGACACACGGCTTGACACCTGTTGTCCGCATTTCTGTTAAAATAATTCCACACCGAAGAAGTGATTTTTTTTTGTAATTTGACCAGGCATGTCAATGGCCATATTCATCCAACGGACAACAGGTGTCTCCCCGGGTGCCTGACTTAAACAAACCTCCTCACCATCAGAATCATCCATGTCAATTTCCTCCTCAGCGCCAGCAACATCCATATCCTCATCCTGGTGTACTTCAACAGTGACATCTTCAATTTGACTATCTGGAACTGGACTGCGGGTGCTCCTTCCAGCACTTGCAGGAGGCGTGCAAATGGTGGAAGGCGCCACCTCTTCCCGTCCAGTGTTGGGAAGGTCAGGCATCGCAACCGACACAATTGGACTCTCCTTGGGGATTTGTGATTTAGAAGAACGCACAGTTCTTTGCTGTGCTTTTGCCAGCTTAAGTCTTTTCATTTTTCTAGCGAGAGTATGAGTACTTCCATCCTCATGTGAAGCTGAACCACTCCGTGTCATAAATGGCATATTGGCAAGTTTACGCTTCTCATCAGACGCTTTAAATTTTGTTTTTTGGGTAATTTTACTGAACTTTTGTTTTTTGGATTTTACATGCTCTCTACTATGACATTGGGCATCGGCCTTGGCAGACGACGTTGATGGCATTTCATCATATCGGCCAAGACTAGTGTCAGCAGCTTCAGCACGAGGTGGAAGTGGATCTTGATCTTTCCCTATTTTACCCTCCACATTTTTGTTCTCCATTTTTTAATGTGTGGAATTATATGCCAGTAATATATCAATAGCAATGACCTACTGTACCGTACTGCTATATATTATATACTGGTGGTCAGCAAAATTATGCACTGTCCTCCTACTATATATACTGCGCACAACTAAAATGCACAACAGGTATGGATAGATAGTATACTTGACGACACAGAGGTAGGTAGAGCAGTGGACTACTGTACCATACTGCTATATATTATATACTGGTGGTCAGCAAAATTATGCACTGTCCTCCTGCTATATATACTGCGCACAACTAGAATGCATCACAGGTATGGATGGATAGTATACTTGATGACACTGAGGTAGATAGAGCAGTGGACTACTGTACCGTACTGCTATAGATTATATACTGGTGGTCAGCAAAATTATGCACTGTCCTCCTACTGGGTGGTATTCATGTGACCGCCGGTCAGCTGACCGACAGTCACATGACCTCCTCCACCAGCCCGATGGGTCACTGTCCCGATGGTTGGCATGCCGACCAACAGGGACTATTTCCACTCGTGGGTGTCCACGACACCCATAGAGTGGGAATAGAATCCGTGGCGACCGCAGGTCGCCACCGAGCCCGCAGTGTGGCGAGAGCAGCGAGCCCGCAAGGGGCTTGCTGCACTCACCCCTCCCCGCCGGTATCCCGGCGTCGGTATGCTGCCGGGATTCCGGCGTCGGTAAGCTGACCGGCGGTCAGGAGACCGCCGGTCAGCCGTACTACACCCCTCCTACTTTATATACTGCGCACAACTTAAATGCACCACAGGTATGTATGGATAGTATAATTGACAACACAGAGGTAGGTAGAGCAGTGGACTACTGTACCGTACTGCTATATGTTATATACTGGTGGTCAGCACAATTATACACTGTCCTCCTACTATATATACTGTGCACAACTAAAATGCACCACAGGTATGGATGGATAGTATACTTGACAACACAGAGGTAGGTAGAGCAGTGGATTACTGTACCGTACTGCTATATATTATATACTGGTGGCAGAGGCGGAACTGTGGGAGGCAATGGAGTCGGCTGCCGCCGGGCTCCTGACCTGCAGGGGGCACTTCTCCATTGCCTCCCACCCGACAATCCATCGCCGCAGCTGACTGTTGCTTTGTCCGCACAGTGGTCTGCACTCACCTCTTCAGTGGGTTGCTGCCGCGATCGGAGCTTAGCTCCGACCAGGCAGCGTTTGGTGACAGCATGCAGCACAGCCTGTACCACTGATGCTGCAGCCCGTGCTGATTCTCCGTTCTCTCAGTGGCTGGGCTATGCAGCACTTCCGCCTCGTACTGCAAGCCCCGCCCACTGCATGACATCGTGAAAGGGGCGGGGCCAGCACTGCTACTGTCTTGTCACATGCTATACTGAAGTTCAAAAGAAGAAGATTCCCTATACTGGGCACACACGGACAAGTAAATTTTCTTAAAGTCAAATATCTGTTACGATAGATGACCACAGATTCTAAAATATAACTTTTAATATTATTACTAAAACATGAGCGAAATATAGTGCATGTGAATTGTGAATAATTGTGTAAGAATTTAATAAAGTGAATTGTGGCATTGTAGCTTGTTCCCGCTGATACACGCTGCGGGAGGGAGCGGATTATATTGCAGCACTGAAGTTTATAAAATCTCATTGTGCCGGCTCTGCAACGCTGAATGTATAGCGGCATAATACTGAGGGGATATATAGAGGTCCCAGCTACAGTGTGGATGATTTTGCAGGCACTATTTATTATTAGAAATAAAGAAAATATATGTGCCACACACAATACTGAATAATTAACTGTCCTAATTAACTTCTATACCTACGTTATCCCTTGGAGCACCTCCCAATAGATTAAAGGTATATACCTAGATTATTGAACATAAGGGAAAGGACATATATCACACATCAAAAATATTGAATGCAAACAAGTGTCTGTGCGACTCATCTTTACCTAGTACACATGCTATACTGAGGCAGGAAAAGGCGGGAGAAAGAAGTAGCACGGAAGGGAGAGTAAAGAAGGACTGTAGGTAAGACATGAGTACAGGTAAAGAAGAGTAATGTACAGACAGACAGTAAAGTATGTGATTATGGTATGTTAGAAAAGAAGTAAATAAAGATAAATACTCTCTGTAAGAGATTAGAAAGGAAGGCAAGCATGTGATGTGAGAGATTCAGTAATCACAAAATATGCACTACAGGCATTTTGTGACCCTGATTTTAAAAATGTACAGGTGCTGCAGGATATGCTGTGCAGCCAGTAACATTTCTCGGTGTCTGTCACCACTAGCAGCGATCTCATCCAATCGCCGCCTGAGACCTACGGCCTCCCTTCTCTGCTCACCATCGCACACTGCACTGCTTTACAATTTGTATCAGGTGTTACTATGTGCACGTTCGGGGAGATCTTGTCGGTGTGACCCAGGCTGCGGTGTCAGCAGAGCTGTGCTGGTGCTGACAAGGATCATAAAGCTGAGCCGGCAGATCACGGTGCTTGGCAGCGCTTTCTGCGTGGTGATCTTCTTCCTCTACCTGATGATGGACTGGGCCAGTTAGGCTGTAGGAGGAGAGGTTAGGGTTAGACACTGGGGGAGGAGGGGAGGGTTAGGCTGCTGGAAGGGGAGGTTAGGGTTAGGCTGCAGGGAAGGAGGTTAGGGTTAAGCACTTGGGGGGGTTAGGGTTAAGCTGCAGGGAGGGGAGGTTAGGGTTAGGTTGCAGGGAGGGGAGGTTAGGGTTAGGTTGCAGAGAGGGGAGGTTAGGGTTAGGTTGCGGGGAGGGGACGTTAGGCTCCGGGGAGGGGAGGTTAGGGTTAGGCTGCGGGGAGGGGAAGTTAGGATTAGGCTGCAGGGAGGGGAGTTTAGGGTTAGGTTGCAGGGAGGGGAGGTTAGGGTTAGGTTGCGGGGAGGGGAGGTTAGGGTTAAGCTGCGGGGAGGGGAAGTTAGGATTAGGCTGCGGGGAGGGGAGGTTAGGGTTGGCTGATGCACTGTGGTGAGTAAGCAGACATCCAAAGTAGTCCCTCCCACCCCTTCTTACCCCTTATGCTACCTGGACTGCATCACTGTAAACTTCTCCTCCAGAGCTGCTCTGCACGCAAAACCAGAGCAAAAGATAAAAATAAAAATTTTGTGGGGAGGTATTGAAGTGTTGTGTATAGTGATGTATTGTGGTGAAGTAGTGATATTATACAGTGTGAGGGAGAGAGTGTAGTGTGGAGAGTTAGTGCTGAGATATAGAGGACTATTTACTAAGCCTTGGATGGTGATAAAGCACCAGCCAATCAGCTACTAACTGTAATTTTTGAAACCCAGCCTGTGAAATGGCAGTTAGGAGCCGATTGGCTAGTACGTTATCTCCGTCGACTTTATCTCCATCCCAGGCTTAGTAAATAGACCCCATAGTGCTGAGATGTAGTGTGGGAAGGTAGCATAGTGATGTAGTGTGGGGAGGTAGTGTAGTATAGTGTTGAGGTGTAGTACCGTAGTGATGTAGTGTGGGGTGGTAGTGCAGTGATATAGTGCGGAGGTAGTATGGGTAAGTAATGCAGTGATTTACTGTAGTGCGGAGATGTACTGTGAGGAGGTAACGTAGCGATGTAGTGTGGGTTGGTAGTGCAGTGATATGGTGCAGAGATGAGGCGTGGGGCGGTAGCGTAGCAATGTAGTGTGAGATGGTAGTGCAGTGATATGGTGCAGAGCTGTAGTGTGAGAAGGTAGCAGAGTGACGTAGTGTGGGGTGGTAGTGCAGTGATATGGTGCAGAGATGTAGTGTGGGGAGGTAGCGTAGTAGTATAATGATGAGATGTAGTATGGGGAGGTGGTTCAGGGATATAGTATAGGGGTGTAGTGTTGGGAGGTAGTTTGGGTATGTATAGTGCTGGGATGTAGGGTGAGGGGGTAACAATGTGATATAGTTCAGGCATGTTTTGCAGAGATGTGGGAGTGATATAGTGCAGAGATGTAGTATAGTGAAGATATGTAATATGGGGAGGTACTGTAGTGCAGTGATGTAGTATGCCACCACACCACCCTGGACACACAGGGAGAACTTCTGTGCAGCGATCACACGCCCGGTGGCGGCACTTAATAGGCCCTTCATAAATTTCAGCTCCAGGCCTATGTGGATCTTAATCTGGCACTGTGTGTGTGTATGTGTGTGTGTGTGTGTGTGTGTGTGTGTGTGTTGTGGGGGGGGGGGTGATTACTGGGGGTATCTTTAATAAATGTTGGCAGCACTGTGTTTATGTGTGTGAATGTTTTTTTGTGTTTTTTTGTGTGTGAATGTTTTTAAGTGAGGTGTGTGTCTGTGTTTTTTAAAGGAAAGTTGTGTGTTTAAGTGAAAGAGGCGTGTGTGTGTGTGTGTGTGTGTGTGTGTGTGTGTGTAATTGTGTGTAAGTAAAAGTGGCATGTGTGTTTGTGTAATTGTGTGTGTTTAAGTGAAAGTGACGTGTGTGTGTAATTGTTTGTAAGTGAAAGTGGCGTGTGTGTAAGTGAAAGTGGTATGTGTGTGTGTGTGTGTGTGTGTGTAAGTGAAAGAGGCATGTGTGTAATTGTGTGTGTAAGTGAAAGTGACATGTGTGTAATTGTGTGAAAGTGGCGTGTGTGTGTGTAAGTGAAGGTGGCGTGTGTGTGTAAGTGAAAGTGACGTGTGTGTAATTGTGTGTAAGTGAAAAAGGCACATGTAAGTGAAAAAGGCGTGTGTGTAAGTGAAAAAGGCGTGTATATGTAAGCGAAAGAGGCGTGTGTAAGTGAAAGAGGTGTGTGTGTATATGTGTGTATGTAAGTGAAAAAGACATGTGTGTAAAGGAAAGAAGCATGTGTGTAAGTGAAAGAGGCGTGTGAGTTAGTGAAAAAGGTGTGTGTGTGTGTGTGTGTGTGTGTGTGTGTAAGTGAAAGAGGTGTGTGTGTTTTCAGTGAAAAAGGCATGTGTGTGTGCAAGGAAAAGGTATGCGTGTATGTAAGCAAAAGATATGTGTGTGTGTGTGTGTGTGTGTGTATCTATACTATTGTGAAAGGCACCTGAGTATGCATGCTGCTACTGTTCACCCCGTGTACCAGATATATACATATGGCATATATATATATGGCATATATATATATATATATATATATCTATCCCTATATGTATAGGGGGGGGGGGGCACCAACATTTTATCATGCCTCCGGGCGACTGGGGCGAACTTACGCCACTGACTGGTGGTCAGCAAAATTATGCACTGTCCTCCTACTATATATACTGCACACAACTTAAATGCACCACAGGTATGGATGGATAGTACACTTGATGACACAGAGGTAGGTAGAGCAGTGGACTACTGTACCTAATGCTATATATTATATACTGGTGGTCAGCACAATTATGCACTGTCCTCCTACTATATATACTGCACACAACTTAAATGCACCACAGGTATGGATGGATAGTATACTTGACGACACAGATATAGGTAGAGCAGTGGACTACTGTACCGTACTGCAATATATATACACTAGTGGTCACAGCAAAATTCTGCACTGTTCTCCTACTATATACTACAATGCAGCACAGATATGGAGCGTTTTTCAGGCAGAGAACGTATAATACGGGTGTAGTACTGGTGACCGGCGGTCTCCTGACCGCCGGTCACCTTACCGACGCCGGGATCCCGGCAGCATACCGACGCCGGGATACCGGCGGGGAGGGGCGAGTGCAGCAAGCCCCTTGCGGGCTCGGTGGCGACCTGCGGTCGCCACGGGTTCTATTCCCACTCTATGGGTGTCGTGGACACCCACGAGTGGAAATAGTCCCTGTTGGTCGGCATGCCGACCATCGGGATAGTGAGCCGTCGGGCTCACGGAGGAGGTCATGTGACTGTCGGTCAGCTGACCGGCGGTCACATGAATACCACCCTATAATACTGGTGGTCACTGGTCAGCAAAACTCTTCACTGTCCTCCTACTATATAATACTGGTGGTCCCCAGTCCCCACAATAAAGCACACTGAGCACAGATATTTGTAGCACACTGAGCACAGATATGGAGCGTTTTTCAGGCAGAGAACGTAGATATTTTCAGCACACTGAGCACAGATATTTGCAAGCACACTGAGCACAGATATTTGCAGCACACTGAGCACAGATATTTGCAGCACACTGAACACAACTGAGAGAACGCTGCACGTCCTCTCCCTATCATCTCCAATGCACGAGTGAAAATGGCGGCAACGCACGGCTCCTTATATAGAATACGAATCTCGCGAGAATCCGACAGCGGGATTATGACGTTCGGGCGCGCTCGGGTTAACCGAGCAAGGCGGGAAGATGCGAGTCTGCCTCGGTACCGTGTAAAATGGGTGAAGTTCGGGGGGGTTCGGATTCCGAGGAACCGAACCCGCTCATCACTAATATATATATATATATATATATATATATATATATATATATATATATATGCGAAAGCCCTTACTCATAGGCCCTACACACTGGCCAATACCACTGAAAGATATGAACGATCTTGTTCATTAATGAATGAGATATCGTTCATATCTTTCAGTGTGTATCCACCAACGATGAACGATGTGCGGACCCGCGCTCGTTCATCATTGGTGCCGGCTCGTTTAAATATGCAAGCCAATATGGACAATCTCGTCCATATTAGCATGCAGGGCTATTTCGCCAGGTGACGGGGCGAGTGAAGAAACTTCACTCCCCCAGTCAGCACCCACCCTGCCGCCAGGTCGCTCGTATTGGCGTCGGGCACCTCAGCAAGTGTATAGGGCCCTTCACTCACTCACTGATTGACTCATCACTAAGGGGGACATTTACTAAGCAGTGATAAGAGCGGAAAAGTGAGCCAGTGGAGAAGTGGCCCCATCAACCAATCAGCAGCTCTGTATCATTTTATAGTATGCAAATTATAGCTGTTACTTCAGTGCTGATTGGTTGTCATGGGCAACTTCTCCACTGGCTCACTTCTCTGCTCTTATCCCTGCTTAGTAAATGTCCCCATAATTCTCTTACTTCCCGATATGTTAGGAAGCTGACATTTAACATAGGTATTCTTCAGGTGAGAACTAGGAAAACTACGTAATTAGAATTTTAATAAACCTCTCCTAAGGGGATGAAAAGGGGGTTGACATAATGCAGTCATTACCGTGCGTGAACGACAACGCCCAAACAGACAATCAGGTCAAAATTTGGACTCCAGTGGGTAGAATTTAATAAACTTCAATAATGGTCCTGTCACTTTTTACCATATCTGCTATGGGTGCTCCAGATGTAACGCCAAGAACCATGGATTAATATTTACTTACATTAAGATGTCTCAAATTACATATTTATAGATTTACCAAATTTTTAACACTCATTTATATTTACAACCATGAAAATCAGAAACTCCTATGCGAAGAACGGGTAGAACAGCTACTATAATATAAATCAAAAAAGATAAAAAAAGATTTTAAACATTTTAAATAAAATGATCAGGGGAGCACTTGTGACAGAGGCTGCTCAGTCTGGCTACTGAGGGGGGATGCACCCAACTCTTTCCCCTCCACCCGGTGACCCCCAACATCTGTCAAGCACACCCGAGCTCAGGCTGCAATTGCCTGCCCACTCTCCACTGTGATTATCATTTATCTGGCAACTCTCCATCCCCCAAGCCTGGGCCAGAAGAGAGGTCTCTGTTCTGAAAGTCAACCGGGTGGTGAGAGAAAGAGAGTCAGAAGCGCCGGCTAGTGTGTGTGTGTGTGTGTGTGTGTGTGTGTGTGTGTGTGTAAGAGAAAAACAGGGGGCACAGTTGTGGGGAGGAGATAATGGGAGCACAGGGCCTCAGGCAATAAGGATCAATTGCTGATGATGTCAGAGGGAAGGAGCAGAAGGTGGAGATCAGAGGGAAGGAAGTGGGGACCACACATCCGTGCAGTGCTGAAGTCGAGTGGAACTTGCAGACCTGCAGCCAGGTGTAACACACAGGCCAGAACCCGGGTGGAATATACAGACAGTAGCTGAATGGAACATGCAGACATGAAGCCAGGTGGACTGCACAGGCCGGAAGTTGGGTGTAACATTCTGCGGGTGAGTGGGGGGACAGCCTGCAACTTCTCAAAGTCGGGAAGAGTCGGCGCCCCCTCAAATCCAATGCTCAGGGAGTGTGCCCCCCTTCCTAGCTGCTGCATTGCTTGGATATTTCACAATAATGTGCCAGTAATACCATTTGAGAATAATATCCAGCCACTTCCCTCCAGTTCTCTTCAACCACATCCCCCATGTTTTTGCAGCTCCAGGCCCACACTGCCTCTCCAACTCTGCTGTCTCTATAGCCTCCTTTTGTCTTTCCTACCTCCCCAGTGTCTCTCCTGCTCCAGGCAGCACTTCTTCTGTCTGGGATGCAGTCAATTTACCGACAATCAAAATCCCAACGGTCAAAATTCCTACAGCAATTGACCGACGGTCAAAATCCCGTCAAGGTCAAAATCCAGACATGGACAAAATATCGACATTTAAAATACTGACATGTAAAATGTCGACAGGTCAAAATGCCGACATGAAAATGTTGACATGTCAAAATGCCGACATGAGTTTTCAGTTTGCAACTCAAAGTGGATTTTGCACTTGTTAAGGAACCCATGACATAACTTAAGCCCAGTACCCACGGGCCGATGCAGGAGAGATGTGTGCTGAGCGAACCGCTCAGCACACATCTCTCCTGCCGCTCAGCACAGCGCGATCTGTGCTGAGCGTGCGGGGGGAGACGGGGGGGCCGCTCACTTCACCCAGCGGGTGAAGTGAGCGACCCGCTAGATTGGCCTGCATGCAGGCCAATCTAGCAGCAGCGATAGCGATGTGCGGGGCCGCGCAACGCTATCACTGAGGGGGCTACACACGGAGCGATCATGCTGATATTCTAAGCAATCTAGTCAGATTGCTTAGAATATCGCTCCGTGAGTACTAGAGATGAGCGCCTGAAATTTTTCGGGTTTTGTGTTTTGGTTTTGGGTTCGGTTCCGCGGCCGTGTTTTGGGTTCGAACGCGTTTTGGCAAAACCTCACCGAATTTTTTTTGTCGGATTCGGGTGTGTTTTGGATTCGGGTGTTTTTTTCCAAAAACACTAAAAAACAGCTTAAATCATAGAATTTGGGGGTCATTTTGATCCCAAAGTATTATTAACCTCAAAAACCATAATTTACACTCATTTTCAGTCTATTCTGAATACCTCACACCTCACAATATTATTTGTAGTCCTAAAATTTGCACCGAGGTCGCTGTGTGAGTAAGATAAGCGACCCTAGTGGCCGACACAAACACCGGGCCCATCTAGGAGTGGCACTGCAGTGTCACGCAGGATGTCCCTTCCAAAAAACCCTCCCCAAACAGCACATGACGCAAAGAAAAAAAGAGGCGCAATGAGGTAGCTGTGTGAGTAAGATTAGCGACCCTAGTGGCCGACACAAACACCGGGCCCATCTAGGAGTGGCACTGCAGTGTCACGCAGGATGGCCCTTCCAAAAAACCCTCCCCAAACAGCACATGACGCAAAGAAAAAAAGAGGCGCAATGAGGTAGCTGTGTGAGTAAGATTAGCGACCCTAGTGGCCGACACAAACACCGGGCCCATCTAGGAGTGGCACTGCAGTGTCACGCAGGATGGCCCTTCCAAAAAACCCTCCCCAAACAGCACATGACGCAAAGAAAAAAAGAGGCGCAATGAGGTAGCTGTGTGAGTAAGATTAGCGATCCTAGTGGCCGACACAAACACCGGGCACATCTAGGAGTGGCACTGCAGTGTCACGCAGGATGTCCCTTCCAAAAAACCCTCCCCAAACAGCACATGACGCAAAGAAAAAAAGAGGCGCAATGAGGTAGCTGACTGTGTGAGTAAGATTAGCGACCCTAGTGGCCGACACAAACACCGGGCCCATCTAGGAGTGGCACTGCAGTGTCACGCAGGATGTCCCTTCCAAAAAACCCTCCCCAAACAGCACATGACGCAAAGAAAAAAAGAGGCGCAATGAGGTAGCTGACTGTGTGAGTAAGATTAGCGACCCTAGTGGCCGACACAAACACCGGGCCCATCTAGGAGTGGCACTGCAGTGTCACGCAGGATGTCCCTTCCAAAAAACCCTCCCCAAACAGCACATGACGCAAAGAAAAAAAGAGGCGCAATGAGGTAGCTGACTGTGTGAGTAAGATTAGCGACCCTAGTGGCCGACACAAACACCGGGCCCATCTAGGAGTGGCACTGCAGTGTCACGCAGGATGTCCCTTCCAAAAAACCCTCCCCAAACAGCACATGACGCAAAGAAAAAAAGAGGCGCAATGAGGTAGCTGACTGTGTGAGTAAGATTAGCGACCCTAGTGGCCGACACAAACACCGGGCCCATCTAGGAGTGGCACTGCAGTGTCACGCAGGATGTCCCTTCCAAAAAACCCTCCCCAATCAGCACATGATGCAAAGAAAAAGAAAAGAAAAAAGAGGTGCAAGATGGAATTGTCCTTGGGCCCTCCCACCCACCCTTATGTTGTATAAACAAAACAGGACATGCACACTTTAACCAACCCATCATTTCAGTGACAGGGTCTGCCACACGCAGGGCCGTTTCTAGACAATTTGGCTCCCAGTGCGAGATTTCAAAATGCGCCCCCCCCCCCCCCATTGCTATAAAAAAAAATTGCGTGCCCCCCCCATATAGCCAGAAAAAAAGCATGCGCGCGCTCCCGACAAGGCTGTGTGGCCTGATTGAAATGGGCGTGGTCTCATTACAGTGGGCGTGGCCTCGTCTGATATCACGCCCACCACAGGGGGAAAAAATAAAAATAAAAAAGTCCCCTTTTTACACATTACACCAGGCAAGTGTCCCCATATTACACAGCGCGGCAGGCAGGTGTCCCCATTTTACAAAGCGCGGCAGGCAGGTGTCCCCATTTTACAAAGTGCGGCAGGCAGGTGTCCCCATTTTACACAGTACGCAGGCAGGTGTCCCCATTTTACACAGTACGCAGGCAGGTGTCCCCATTTTACACAGTACGCTGGCAGGTGTCCCCATTTTACACAGTACGCAGGCACGTGCCCCCATTTTACACAGTACGCAGGCAGGTGTCCCCATTTTACACAGTGCGGCAGGTATCCCCATTTTACACAGTGCGGCAGGTGCCCCCATTTTACACAGTGCGGCAGGTATCCCCATTTTACACAGTGCGGCAGGTGCCCCCATTTTACACAGTGCGGCAGGTATCCCCATTTTACACAGTGCGGCAGGTGCCCCCATTTTACACAGTGCGGCAGGTATCCCCATTTTACACAGTGCGGCAGGTGCCCCCATTTTACACAGTGCGGCAGGTGCCCCCATTTTACACAGTGCGGCAGGTATCCCCATTTACACAGTGCGGCAGGTATCCCCATTTTACAGAGTGCGGCAGGTATCCCCATTTTACACAGTGCGGCAGGTGCCCCCATTTTACACAGTGCGGCAGGTATCCCCATTTTACACAGTGCGGCAGGTATCCCCATTTTGCAGAGTGCAGCAGGTATCCCCATTTTACACAGTGCGGCAGGTGTCAAGTGGGGGGAGGGAGGGGGAGAGAGAGAGAGAGAGAGAGAAAAAGAATACTTACAACTTGCCGCTCTTCGGGTCCCGCGCGCCGGCCGCCTCCTCTGTAGATGGTTATCTCCAGTCCTCCTCTCCTCCCCCCCAGCGCTCCTGCTCGGGGGGCGGGGCTTCGCGGAATGACGCGTTTGCGTCGTGACGTCACGACGCAAACGCGTCATTTCGCGAAGCCCCGCCCCCCGAGCAGGAGCGCTCGGGAAGAGAGAGAGGGAGGAGAGCAGTGGTCACAAAGTGCCGCGGCGGGCGCCCCGTGCGGTTGCACGGCTCGCCCGCCGCTAGAAACGGCACTGGCCACACGACTGTGACTGATATGACGGGTTGGTTTGGACCCCCCCAAAAAAGAAGCAATTAATCTCTCCTTGCACAAACTGGCTCTACAGAGGCAAGATGTCCACCTCATCTTCACCCTCCGATATATCACCGTGTACATCCCCCTCCTCACAGATTATCAATTCGTCCCCACTGGAATCCACCATCTCAGCTCCCTGTGTACTTTGTGGAGGCAATTGCTGCTGGTCAATGTCTCCGCGGAGGAATTGATTATAATTCATTTTAATGAACATCATCTTCTCCACATTTTCTGGATGTAACCTCGTACGCCGATTGCTGACAAGGTGAGCGGCGGCACTAAACACTCTTTCGGAGTACACACTTGTGGGAGGGCAACTTAGGTAGAATAAAGCCAGTTTGTGCAAGGGCCTCCAAATTGCCTCTTTTTCCTGCCAGTATAAGTACGGACTGTGTGACGTGCCTACTTGGATGCGGTCACTCATATAATCCTCCACCATTCTATCAATGTTGAGAGAATCATATGCAGTGACAGTAGACGACATGTCCGTAATCGTTGTCAGGTCCTTCAGTCCGGACCAGATGTCAGCATCAGCAGTCGCTCCAGACTGCCCTGCATCACCGCCAGCGGGTGGGCTCGGAATTCTGAGCCTTTTCCTCGCACCCCCAGTTGCGGGAGAATGTGAAGGAGGAGATGTTGACAGGTCGCGTTCCGCTTGACTTGACAATTTTGTCACCAGCAGGTCTTTCAACCCCAGCAGACCTGTGTCTGCCGGAAAGAGAGATCCAAGGTAGGCTTTAAATCTAGGATCGAGCACGGTGGCCAAAATGTAGTGCTCTGATTTCAACAGATTGACCACCCGTGAATCCTTGTTAAGCGAATTAAGGGCTGCATCCACAAGTCCCACATGCCTAGCGGAATCGCTCCCTTTTAGCTCCTTCTTCAATGCCTCCAGCTTCTTCTGCAAAAGCCTGATGAGGGGAATGACCTGACTCAGGCTGGCAGTGTCTGAACTGACTTCACGTGTGGCAAGTTCAAAGGGCATCAGAACCTTGCACAACGTTGAAATCATTCTCCACTGCACTTGAGACAGGTGCATTCCACCTACTATATCATGCTCAATTGTATAGGCTTGAATGGCCTTTTGCTGCTCCTCCAACCTCTGAAGCATATAGAGGGTTGAATTCCACCTCGTTACCACTTCTTGCTTCAGATGATGGCAGGGCAGGTTCAGTAGTTTTTGGTGGTGCTCCAGTCTTCTGTACGTGGTGCCTGTACGCCTAAAGTGTCCCGCAATTTTTCTGGCCACCGACAGCATCTCTTGCACGCCCCTGTCGTTTTTTAAAAAATTCTGCACCACCAAATTCAAGGTATGTGCAAAACATGGGACGTGCTGGAATTTGCCCATATTTAATGCACACACAATATTGCTGGCGTTGTCCGATGCCACAAATCCACAGGAGAGTCCAATTGGGGTAAGCCATTCCGCGATGATCTTCCTCAGTTGCCGTAAGAGGTTTTCAGCTGTGTGCGTATTCTGGAAAGCGGTGATACAAAGCGTAGCCTGCCTAGGAAAGAGTTGGCGTTTGCGAGATGCTGCTACTGGTGCCGCCGCTGCTGTTCTTGCGGCGGGAGTCCATACATCTACCCAGTGGGCTGTCACAGTCATATAGTCCTGACCCTGCCCTGCTCCACTTGTCCACATGTCCGTGGTTAAGTGGACATTGGGTACAACTGCATTTTTTAGGACACTGGTGAGTCTTTTTCTGACGTCCGTGTACATTCTCGGTATCGCCTGCCTAGAGAAGTGGAACCTAGATGGTATTTGGTAACGGGGGCACACTGCCTCAATAAATTGTCTAGTTCCCTGTGAACTAACGGAGGATACCGGATGCACGTCTAACACCAACATAGTTGTCAAGGACTCAGTTATCCGCTTTGCAGTAGGATGACTGCTGTGATATTTCATCTTCCTCGCAAAGGACTGTTGAACAGTCAATTGCTTACTGGAAGTAGTACAAGTGGGCTTACGACTTCCCCTCTGGGATGACCATCGACTCCCAGCGGCAACAACAGCAGCGCCAGCAGCAGTAGGCGTTACACGCAAGGATGCATCGGAGGAATCCCAGGCAGGAGAGGACTCGTCAGAATTGCCAGTGACATGGCCTGCAGGACTATTGGCATTCCTGGGGAAGGAGGAAATTGACACTGAGGGAGTTGGTGGGGTGGTTTGCGTGAGCTTGGTTACAAGAGGAAGGGATTTACTGGTCAGTGGACTGCTTCCGCTGTCACCCAAAGTTTTTGAACTTGTCACTGACTTATTATGAATGCGCTGCAGGTGACGTATAAGGGAGGATGTTCCGAGGTGGTTAACGTCCTTACCCCTACTTATTACAGCTTGACAAAGGGAATACACGGCTTGACACCTGTTGTCCGCATTTCTGGTGAAATACCTCCACACCGAAGAGCTGATTTTTTTGGTATTTTCACCTGGCATGTCAACGGCCATATTCCTCCCACGGACAACAGGTGTCTCCCCGGGTGCCTGACTTAAACAAACCACCTCACCATCAGAATCCTCCTGGTCAATTTCCTCCCCAGCGCCAGCAACACCCATATCCTCCTCATCCTGGTGTACTTCAACACTGACATCTTCAATCTGACTATCAGGAACTGGACTGCGGGTGCTCCTTCCAGCACTTGCAGGGGGCGTGCAAATGGTGGAAGGCGCATGCTCTTCACGTCCAGTGTTGGGAAGGTCAGGCATCGCAACCGACACAATTGGACTCTCCTTGTGGATTTGGGATTTCAAAGAACGCACAGTTCTTTGCGGTGCTTTTGCCAGCTTGAGTCTTTTCAGTTTTCTAGCGAGAGGCTGAGTGCTTCCATCCTCATGTGAAGCTGAACCACTAGCCATGAACATAGGCCAGGGCCTCAGCCGTTCCTTGCCACTCCGTGTGGTAAATGGCATATTGGCAAGTTTACGCTTCTCCTCCGACAATTTTATTTTAGGTTTTGGAGTCCTTTTTTTACTGATATTTGGTGTTTTGGTTTTGACATGCTCTGTACTATGCCATTGGGCATCGGCCTTGGCAGACGACGTTGCTGGCATTTCATCGTCTCGGCCATGACTAGTGGCAGCAGCTTCAGCACGAGGTGGAAGTGGATCTTGATCTTTCCCTAATTTTGGAACCTCAACATTTTTGTTCTCCATATTTTAATAGGCACAACTAAAAGGCACCTCAGGTAAACAATGGAGATGGATGTATTGGATACTAGTATACAATTATGGACGGGCTGCCGAGTGCCGACACAGAGGTAGCCACAGCCGTGAACTACCGCACTGTACTGTGTCTGCTGCTAATATATAGACTGGTTGATAAAGAGATAGTATACTCGTAACTAGTATGTATGTATAAAGAAAGAAAAAAAAACCACGGTTAGGTGGTATATACAATTATGGACGGGCTGCCGAGTGCCGACACAGAGGTAGCCACAGCCGTGAACTACCGCACTGTACTGTGTCTGCTGCTAATATATAGACTGGTTGATAAAGAGATAGTATACTCGTAACTAGTATGTATGTATAAAGAAAGAAAAAAAAACCACGGTTAGGTGGTATATACAATTATGGACGGGCTGCCGAGTGCCGACACAGAGGTAGCCACAGCCGTGAACTACCGCACTGTACTGTGTCTGCTGCTAATATATAGACTGGTTGATAAAGAGATAGTATACTCGTAACTAGTATGTATGTATAAAGAAAGAAAAAAAAACCACGGTTAGGTGGTATATACAATTATGGACGGGCTGCCGAGTGCCGACACAGAGGTAGCCACAGCCGTGAACTACCGCACTGTACTGTGTCTGCTGCTAATATATAGACTGGTTGATAAAGAGATAGTATACTCGTAACTAGTATGTATGTATAAAGAAAGAAAAAAAAACCACGGTTAGGTGGTATATACAATTATGGACGGGCTGCCGAGTGCCGACACAGAGGTAGCCACAGCCGTGAACTACCGCACTGTACTGTGTCTGCTGCTAATATATAGACTGGTTGATAAAGAGATAGTATACTCGTAACTAGTATGTATGTATAAAGAAAGAAAAAAAAACCACGGTTAGGTGGTATATACAATTATGGACGGGCTGCCGAGTGCCGACACAGAGGTAGCCACAGCCGTGAACTACCGCACTGTACTGTGTCTGCTGCTAATATAGACTGGTTGATAAAGAGATAGTATACTACTAATATTATATACTGGTGGTCAGGTCACTGGTCACTAGTCACACTGGCAGTGGCACTCCTGCAGCAAAAGTGTGCACTGTTTAATTTTAATATAATATTATGTACTCCTGGCTCCTGCTATAACCTATAACTGGCACTGCAGTAGTGCTCCCCAGTCTCCCCCACAATTATAAGCTGTGTGAGCTGAGCAGTCAGACAGATATATAATATATATAGATGATGCAGCACACTGGCCTGAGCCTGAGCAGTGCACACAGATATGGTATGTGACTGAGTCACTGTGTGCTGTGTATCGCTTTTTTCAGGCAGAGAACGGATTATAAATAAAAGTGGTGGTCACTGGTCACTATCAGCAAAACTCTGCACTGTACACTACTGAGTACTCCTAATGCTCCCCAAAATTAGTAAATCAAGTGTCTCTCTAATCTATTCTAATTCTAAACGGAGAGGACGCCAGCCACGTCCTCTCCCTATCAATCTCAATGCACGTGTGAAAATGGCGGCGACGCGCGGCTCCTTATATAGAATCCGAGTCTCGCGATAGAATCCGAGCCTCGCGAGAATCCGACAGCGTCATGATGACGTTCGGGCGCGCTCGGGTTAACCGAGCAAGGCGGGAAGATCCGAGTCGCTCGGACCCGTGAAAAAAAACATGAAGTTCTGGCGGGTTCGGATTCAGAGAAACCGAACCCGCTCATCTCTAGTGAGTACCCCCCTTTAGGGTTACCGTCGAACTTGCGTGGAGTGGACAACTGAAGCCATGATATTGTTGTAAGCATATGTGGAGTAACATGTGCCACAGAAATTGGAGCAGTACTAGAAGATGGGCTGGTACCCAAAAGTATTGCCTGGTGTGTCCATGTGTGCAAACATCTCTTGCAGGAGATGCATGACCTATCTACTGTATGTTAGGCCCCTCGACTCTCCAGACAACTCACTAAATTTTGCATGGAGTCTGCTCCAAAACCCTGACCACTTGCTGAGTCCATGTGGCCAGTATAAATTTTCAGTTCTGTATGAGTTTGTGTTCAGGCCCTAGGGCAGATATTTTCAACCTTTTACAACTTGCGGCAGACTGAACAAGATTTAAATATTGCCAAGGCACACTCAGATATATTGATGATGCATGGTGCAGTTGCGTGCCCTAGGATGTCATGTCACAGCTTCTCCATAGGTAACGCCTGAGCCACATCTAAGAAATCCAGAAGAGCCCAACACTGCCTGGGACCAAAATTAGAACTGGCTCTGCAACCACTAAACCCACCAGTATTGATCATTCCAGGGCCTCAGTAGCAGCAAAACTCTGACGGGCCTGGCTGTGCTTCCATGGCGGCACACCTGGAGACTGCTCAGGGCACACTAGTGTGCCACGGCACAGTGGTTGAAAAACACTGCCCTAGGGCCTGGTGTAGGATTTGAAGTAGAAGCTGTGTGCAGAAAGCTAGGTGGTATGATGAAGTTTCTGTGCATAAAAAGGACACATGGAATGCTAAAGGACAACTCAGGAATCCAAGATACAGGGCACTCAGGATACTGGAGATCTATAATTAGCACAAGGAATAAACAAGCTCTGATAGGACCGTCAAGGCATAACTCTTTAACTGGGATAGAATTGAACTTGAGCCAGCAGCAGAGAGAACCAGACTGGGACTGGTAGTACTGAGATTCAGACTCTAACAGGAGGACACTGATGCAGAAGCAGTGTTAGAACACTGTGAAGCACAGGCTTGAGTGACACACTTCCGACTATGATTTACATTGCACTGGCAACCATCAGTCCCCACAAATTCTCCTTATAGGGGCTGATTGTTGATTGGCTGCTGGAGTCAGGTGTCCTGGAGACTGGATCACATTGGTGGTGCAGCAGTCACCTGTCTGACATCGTGGCGCCCAGAGTACGGAGCTGGCAAGAGCTACATGCTGATAAACGCTGTCTACCAGTTATTCAGAGGGCAGGAGAAAGGAATTGAGCTAGTTTGGCTAAGTAAGATACCATTTCCATACAGATCTTGGGGGTAATTCCGAGTTGATCGCAGCAGGAATTTTGTTAGCAGTTGGGCAAAACCATGTGCAGTGCAGGGGAGGCAGATTTAACATGTGCAGAGAGAGTTAGATTTGGGTGTGGTGAGTTCAATCTGCAATCTAAATTGCAGTGTAAAAATAAAGCAGTCAGTATTTACCCTGCACAGAAACAAAATAACCCACCCAAATCTAACTCTCTCTGCACATGTTATATCTGCCCCCCCTGCAGTGCACATGGTTTTGCCCAACAGCTAACAAAATTCCTGCTGCGATCAACTCGGAATGAGGGCCCTTATCAATCTTGGCTTTGTAATAAGAAGCAAGATATTGGGCAGTGATAGAAGCCTGTGGGTTAAGGGGGGTACACACAGAGCGATAATCTAAGCAATCTGACTAGATTGCTTAGATTTTCAGCAAGATCGCTCCGTGTGTAGCCCTAACAGCGATAGCGATGCGCAGCCCCGCGCATCGCTATCGCTGCTGCTAGATTGGCCTGCATGCAGGCCAATCTAGCGGGTCGCTCACTTCACCCGCTGGGTGAAGTGAGCGGCCCCCCCGTCTCCCCCCGCACGCTCAGCACAGATCGCGCTGTGCTGAGCGCCGGGAGAGATGTGTGCAGGCCCTGTGTTTTGGTTTTGGCAAAACCACCCTCAAGTATTTTTGTTTTCGATCTGGATTTCTTTGAAAAGTGATAAAAACAGTTAAAATCATGTACTTTGGTCCTATTTTTGGTCCTACGGTATTATTAGCATTAACAGCATTCCTTTCCAGGAATTTCCTATGTGAAATGATACCTGAAATCATGAGGGAGCGATTTACATGCAATCCAAAACACGCAAGATTATGTTTTTAGATCAAAGGCCCTCATTCCGAGTCGTTCGCTCGGTATTTTTCATCGCATCGCAGTGAAATTCCGCATAGTGCGCATGTGCAATATTCGCACTGCGACTGCGCCAAGTATCTTTGCTATGAAGATAGTATTTTTACTCACGGCTTTTTCCTCGCTCCGGCGATCGTAATGTGATTGACAGGAAATGGGTGTTACTGGGCGGAAACACGGCGTTTTATGGGCGTGTGGCTGAAAACGCTACCGTTTCCGGAAAAAACGCAGTAGTGGCCGGAGAAACGGGGGAGTGGTTGGGCGAACGCTGGGTGTGTTTGTGACGTCAAACCAGGAACGACAAGCACTGAACTGATCGCACAGGCAGAGTAAGTGTGGAGCTACTCTAAAACTGCTAAGTAGTTTGTGATCGCAATATTGCGAATACATCGGTCGCAATTTTAAGATGCTAAGATACACTCCCAGTAGGCGGCGGCTTAGCGTGTGTAACTCTGCTAAATTCGCCTTGCGACCGATCAACTCGGAATGAGGGCCAAAGATCCAAAGTTGGTGAGATGACCTGCGGCGTGAGGTTGAGAATTTTACAATCACTGTATACAGATAATAAATAATTGATTGCACCACCTATCATAGCCTTGGGGTTTAAAACACAATACACCTCAACTTTCTGTTGTTTCAAATAAAAGATGATAACACAGTAGTTCTAACTTTAGACTTGGCACTTTTTTTTTATAAATACAGTTTTCTACCTTACATAGGTTGTGACAATGTTTGTTTAAAATCTTTTTGCATTAACCAGTTTAATTATTGTATTGTATAAAATATATATTTTTTTGTTTTATTTCTCTCATCCTTTGTGAGAGAGCAGGACCTTTTGATACATATTTTTGGTGCTCCCATCAAAGGCTATATCTACAACATTCATTTCATTCTCAAAATGTACTAACCAGGCTTGTTTTTGTTCTACAGTATGTACTGTAAGTACTAAGCTCTGGACGATTTATTCTTATCATTTTAAATTGTCCACCAAGGATATTTCTCAGCCATTTTATAGTGATTGCTTGTGGAATACAGTTATTGCAATCAACTGATTTATGGAATGTCCATGTACAGATGCTGTTACTTTGGATAAAGATCTCAAAATCAGAAAATTTTACTTTTTGCTACTGATTTCAGCTGTAGATTCTAATTTAAATGTATTTGAATTTACTGTGTATATATATATATATATATATATATATATATATATACATACACACACACACACACACACACACACCATACTTGCCTACCCTCCCGGAATGGCCGGGAGGCTCCCGAAAAACGGGTGACCCTCCCGGCCCCCCGGAAGAGCAGGCATGTCTCTCGATATCCGCGGGTCAACCCCTGCCCGCCGCCCACTTAACGAGTAAAGTGGGCGTTCCGGGCAGGCGATGACGCGATTCTTGTTGAATCGCGTCATCGTAACCACGCCACCTGCTGTATAATGCCGGTAATCGCGGCATTACACAGTGGGGGGCGTGGCTTAAACGATGTGGTCCAGAAGCCATGCCACATTCCGCCTCTGGTCGGCCTCCGTTCCGCCTCTGGCCCGCCCGCCTGTCATGTCAACTCACTGCCCGCCCCCCCTGCTGAGCCGACGGGCTGCTCTCTCCCGGAGAGAGCAGCCCAGAAGTCGGCAACTATGACACACACACACACATATATATATATATATATATATATATAAAAAGAAGAATAGAATATTGCGCCACTTGTGTACAACAATAGTAAACAATTTAATAATCGAAGGTATGAATATACCTGAAATTAAATGACACTCCCTAGAGGCTCATGTAGGGCGTCAGCTGTCCCCCAAAAACAGGGATGGTGGTTCCCTGTAGCAAAATTAATAACACACGGGGGGGGGGGGGATATAGCGACCAGTGGTGTCTAAGAGAGATACAGTAAAAATAGTTGGATAAAAATATATAATATATAGTATTTGTGCTTAAAGAATAATCAGAATGGGTAAATCTATAAACAAAATTATTAAGTACAATTTTAAAACATAAAATTGAATTAAGATAAAATATGAGCAGAAGAAACTTTTTAAAAAATGGGATAAAAACAATATACACAATACAATATAATACCAGTTAAAAATAAAAAATAAAAATATTTTTGCTTAACTTGGTATGAGGTCACTGCCAGGTTGCCCAACGCGTTTCGTCATTCAGACTTCATCAAGGGGTAAAGGTAGAATGGGACAGGCTTCTATTTATACCAGTACTAATCTTATAGTAATTGTGACATCACTTCCTGTTAGTTTGACCATGGTGATGTAAAACAGACTAAGAGCATTTAGTTACAATTAATCAATAGTCTTATTTCGTAGTATATATGTATATGATGTAAAAACAGTGTTTATAAAGCAGGTTTGTTGTATGAGAGCTTTGAAAAACTCTCATAAAGATGCGCCGGCGGATCTTCCGCCCCACTTCCGGCTTTCTGTCGTTGCGTCACTTCCGCCCCACTTCCGGGACGCGACCGCGCATGCGCCCGCGGCTTCCACTAATTCTTAGAGACCAGCAGCACTTATGCAGACTTCTCCCAGGGAATTCATTGTGGTGGCCATCTTTGTATAGATTTTTACATAGACTTCTTCATACGGCGGCCATGCTTATGAAGTTCATGTCCAGGGACATTATTGTAGATCCTCCGGTTTGTTAGACATAAAAATAGATCAGAAAGGGGGTTAATCAGTAAATGAATTATATCAGGCTGGTGACAATAAGTTTTTGATCAAATAGACCACTATGGAATAGATAAATAAATGGTTGCATGGATATAATGTGAATGTGAATATATTACCATTAAGGTGCAAGGTGCAAAATAAATTTATTTTAAAGTGCATAGTGCAAGATTCTTACGCATATGAATAATATAAGGTGCAGATATATGAATCATTAATGGTACAGCAGTGATCATTATGACATGCTCATGTAGGCTTTTATAATCAGTTTGGTTACAGTACCTGATCTTCCCAGGTGGTCTCCCTGTTCTGGTACTGATCAGGCCCGACACTGTTTCGCTTCCAAGATCGGGCGAGATTGGGCCTTTCCAGTGTGGTTTGACTGTAACAATTAATACTTACCATACATGTGTCATAATTCTACCGTCACTATGAACATAAAGTGATGTGGAGTTTAGAAAAAGGGGGGGGGGGAGGGAGGGAGGGTTGTGGGGGGGAGGAGTGGGGGGGGGTTGGAAGGGCGGGGTGCTATACGGGGTGTGATATTAGAACTAAAGTGACACCAATATAGGGGTGGGGGAGGGGCTAGGGAAGGGTGTGTGCTAGAAATGTTAAGGATCCAAACCGTGATGACACCACGGCCGTGTAAATTCACAGGAACTGAGCAATTTCATAATAATCATTAAATCCCCTCGGATGGAGTGTTTGCAGTTGAAAAATCCAATACATTTCTCTACGTGAGAGTTTATTGGCAAGATCGCCACCTCTCTCTCCCAGCTTAACAAGTTCAATTGCTTTGAAAGTCAATGCCTCCGGGTTGGAATTATGTGCAATGTTAAAGTGTTTGGATACTGCATGGTTCTCCATTTTATTCTTTATATTACGGACATGTTCTTGTATCCTTATTTTCAGTGGTCTCTTTGTTTTTCCCACATATTGTTTTCTGCACTCACATTCTAATAAATAAATCACGGATTGTGTATTACAGTTTATGAAGACTTTAATCTTGTACTCCTTCTTTTCTGTGTCCGTAAATGTTTTCCTTACTGGGTGTAGGTACCTACAGATGTTGCATCGGCCACATTTGAAGGATCCAGTGCACTTTGGCATCCGTGACTCCTCTTTTAATTCCTTACGTAGCATGCTTGGAGCCAGCATATCTTTCAGATTTTTTGATTTCCTGAAGACGATGTCGGGGCGAGGGGGCAGGATTTCCTTAAGGACAGGATCCATTAATAGGATTCCCCAGTGGTTACTGAGTGAGTCTCTGATGGATTTCTCATGACGGTTATAGGTAGTAATAAACGGGACGGAGTCTTTCTTGGTTTCTTTGGTTTTATACTCTAGCAGTGTTGATCTATTAATATTTGCCGGGTATTCTTTGTCCTTTAATCTCTTTTTGTATGTCTCCATTTGGGTATCACATTCTTCCTGATTGCTGCAATTTCTCTTTATTCTGTTAAATTGGGAGAAGGGGATATTATTTTTCCATTTCTTCAGGTGGTTGCTTTTATAGTGCAGGTAACGGTTCGTGTCAACTTGCTTGATGTAGTTCTTAGTTTCAACTCTTCCTTCCATCCCCATTAAAATCACATCGAGGAATTCAATCGATTCTTTGTTGATCTTGGATGTGAAAATAAGATTCATCTCGTTGGTGCTCAGGAATTCCAGGAATTTATAGAAACATTCTTCCGTGCCGTCCCACACAATTAAAATGTCATCTATGTAACGACGATAAAAGATAATGTGATTCTTAAAATCATGGTTACCATAGATAAAATCCTTCTCCCAGCTACCCATAAAAAGATTTGCGAAACTCGGTGCAAAAATCGTGCCCATTGCAGTCCCACAGCGTTGTAAATAAAAATGATCTAAAAACTTAAAATAATTGTGCTGAAGAATAAAATACATGACATCACATATAAAATCTTTATGGATGGCTGTTATTGAGGTGTCATTTTCCATAAATTCTCTGCATGCTGTTACACCTTTCTCGTGGTCTATACATGTGTATAACGATTGCACATCTATTGATGCCCACCTATAGGTGTCTTTCCATTCAAAATCTTTCAGGGAGTTCAACACAGCAGTAGTGTCCTTTAAATATGATGGTAGCTCTTTCACATAAGTTTTTAAAAAGACATCAACATACTCTGATAAATTAGATGTGAGTGAATCAATGCACGCCACAATAGGTCTTCCGGGTGGGTTTGTCAGATTCTTATGAATTTTGGGCAATAAATAAAAAATAGGGGTAGTGGGGTCTGAATTCATTAGTAAATTTGAATTCTTCCTTTGTAATAATCTCTGTACATAGACCGTGTAATAAAAGTGTTCTTAATTCTCCAACAAAAGCATCTTTGGGGTCGCCAGAAAGTTTTGTGTATGAAACATCATCTCCCAATAGTCTTAATGCTTCCTTAGTATATTTCTCACGGTCCATGATAACCAGGCCCCCCCCTTATCAGCTTGTTTTATAACAATTCCCTGATTACACAGCGGGGGCATGGCTTAAATGACGCGGTCCAGAAGCCACGCCCCATTCCGCCTCTAGCCCGCCTCAGTTCCGCCTCTGGCCCGCCCCCCTGTCATGTCAACTCACTGCCCGCCCCCCCTGCTGAGCCGACGGGCTGCTCTCTCCCGGAGAGAGCAGCCCAGAAGTCGGCAACTATGACACATACACACACACATATATATATATATATATATATATATACACACACACAGGTTGAGTATCCCATATACAAATATTCCGAAATACGGAATATTCCGAAATACGGACTTTTTTGAATGAGAGTGAGATAGTGAAACCTTTGTTTTCTGATGGCTCGATGTACACAAACTTTGTTTAATACACAAAGTTATTAAAAATATTGTATTAAATGACCTTCAGGTTGTGTGTATAAGGTGTATATGAAACATAAATGAATTGTGTGAATGTAGACACACTTTGTTTAATGCACAAAGTTATAAAAAATATTGGCTAAAATTGCCTTCAGGCTGTGTGTATAAGGTGTATATGTAACATAAATGCATTCTGTGCTTAGACTTAGGTCCCATCGCCATGATATCTCATTATGGTATGCAATTATTCCAAAATACGGAAAAATCCGATATCCAAAATACGTCTGGTCCGATACTCAACCTGTATATATATATATATATATATATATATATATATAAATATTTATCTCCCCCATAAAACTATCCAAGCCACCTCTTGGTTTCTTCCCTACATAACTATGTATAAGCAGTACTAATTAACAAGATCATCTTCTGAGGGATTATTGAGCCCAAAAAGACGTCTTCATTTTGCATCATACAAAGTTTAGTGATACTGGACACAAATTTAATGACATATTTGTATTTGTCTATAAAACTTACCTTTACACCAAAAATAATTGTGTGTTAGAATGAAGGTAATTCTCTTTGTATGTATAAAAAAAAATGATACAGTGCATCCGGAAAGTATTCACAGCTCTTCACTTTTTCCACATTTTGTTATGTTACAGCATTATTCCAAAATGATTTCTCTGAATAGCGATCCATGCTGACTTAGACACTCAGTCTCTTTTTCTGTCACAGGGCTTTACTTAAACTTGCCACAAATAACTCAGTATTAGATATTCTCACAGTCTCAATGTGAGGGAAAGGATTGCCCTAATAAACTCTTTTCAGTGTTTAGCTAATTGGAATGTGGTGCTGCGGTATTTAGCTTATGGAATATGGCACTATGCCGTTTGTGCCCTTTAACTGCGCAGCTGGTGACAATGGCTCCTTAAACGTAGTATCACAAGCAGGCTTTGGTCAGTTAGTTACTCATGTACTCACTCAGACCCTTTTGAGTGTAGGCTTTTCACTTGAGGGACCAGTCTCTCACCAGGCCTGGCGGTGTTCAGTCTCCAGCTGCGGTGTCTCAACACCCACTCACCCAGCGCTTGGCTCTCCCTTCCCAGCATCCTGCGGCACTTGTCTTTAACTCCCACTCTGCTCCATGTTCAGCATGCATCCAGCACCTCTTGTCTCCACACACGGCTCCTCCTTCTTCTTCTTCTTCCTACAAGGCTTTTTTGTTCCCAGGCTGCCCTGCCCAATCAGCGGCCCGCATTCCAGACCATTTACAAAGATTACTGCCACTCAAGCAAGCCACCATGTGAATGGGGGATTAAAGGTGAGACTGAGAGTGACATTCTGACCAAGCTGAGATTGAGGTAGACGCTGGGTGTAGCGAAATAGGTTGGTAGCATATACACAGCAGTGCACATGAATGAAGCAGCCTGTAAGGGAACAATGCTGGTGGGGAGGAGCAAGGAAAGAAATGTAGGGTTTTTGTAATTGTGATGTGCTGACTAGCTGATGAGCTATATAATGTGTTGAACAATTTGGAGGGCTTTTTGATGAGCTGTACCAAAGTTCTTGCCCTCTCTGCTCTTCTACTCTGTGAGCATAATGTGTAAGGGGCAACGCACTACCTCACCCTCTGCCTCTCCCCTGCGTCACTAGCTCCCCATCACCCTCTCCCCATCATACAAATAAGGTATTCCCTTTGAGGTCACACTCCTTGTTGCAAGACCACACCCTTGTAGTGAGGTCATGTCTACTTTTCGATGAACACGCGCATCTTCAGTGTCCACACCACAGGCACATATTTACAAAAATTCTCTCACGGGGGTGCTAGTAGGTTTAGAGCCAGCACTGTTGTTTTCAATTCATTGTGTAATCTGGTCTAGCATGGTCAGTGCAGAGCTAGATAATTTATAGTGTGGTGCAAAAAACAGCATGACCTCCGTTCCACAGGCTACTAGACATGCTAGGGTTCTTCCAGGCACACTTGGGTTTTGAGTACTGGGTAAAGTGGCTAAAAAAATTGGGACCCTTGCACACACACTTTTTAAAAATAAAGTTTGATTATATAAAATTAAATTCTCTTTGTTCTCTCTTATTGTAGTCCAGTAGGAAAGTTTCAATTTAGTGGACTATACATTAAAATAAAAACTAAACGCTACGAGCTCTGTTGCAGATTTAAATGTGAACGTATTTAACCCAGACAAGCCTTTAATGTTCAGAATAATCCAAGTGCTCAGAATAATAATGCTCAGATTAATCCAAGTGGTTTAACACGCTGGCCACGATATGATCGGCACATTGGAAACTATGTTTGGCTGAGTACTGAAGGGTTGTTCAAGTCAATTAATTTTACAGTCATTCAGTGTCGGGGATCTGTGCAGAGCAGTTTGCATTTTCCTTTATTTTATTACTCACTGGATTACAACTGTACAATTGGATTATTAAACAGAGAAAAGAAAAAAGGTTTACTATTTTAATAAAGTGTTTAGCAAGAAGAATATTGGAAAAGCTTTATTTAATAGAAATGTTAAAGTCTGTGCATTTATGCTAATTTACTTATACAGTATATGCCATATTACTAGTATTTTTCTCCCATCCCCCTTTCCCTATCTCATGGTTTGATATATATACATGTAGGCAGTGCCGTAACTAGAGATTTTAGTGCTGTATGCAAGAAACAGCTTTGGCGCCCCCCCAAATAATATTTAAAACAGGACCAGTGTGCACAGGAGGTGTGGCTTCATGGGGAAGAGGCATGTCCACAAAATAGTACCAATTCATATTACGCTGCACAGTAGTCTCCATTATTAAAATTATGCCGCACAGCAGCACCACTTACACACATTACAGCAGGTAAAGCCCCTTGGTCTCCTTCTGGGATGAAGATCCACCCTCAGCAGCAGCAGTGGCAAACGCAGGATTTGCATGGGGGGGTTTCCAGAGTTGGGTGGAGCAAATCACGGGGGTGGGGACTGAGGTGACCCAGTATATGCTGGGTCCGTAAAACAAGAAAACTAGTGTGTATATATATATATATATATATATATATATACATATACACAAATATGTAAAGGAGGAAGCGGCACTCGACGTGTTGAAACAGGCAAAAAGTGTATTCAACAACACATCTACAGGACCTGTAGATGTGTTGTTGAATACACTTTTTGCCTGTTTAAAGACGCAGAGTGCCGCTTCCTCCTTTCCGTATTTGTAAATATTTGTTTCAAGAGGGCACCGGTGCTTACTGTGGCCATCAGTGGGAGTGCCGATCCACCTCTATATATATATATATATATATATATATATATACATATCAACACATATATATACCGTATAAACACACACACACACACACACACACACACACACACACACACACATATATATATATACATATACACATATACATAGCATACTAAACATGCATACATATATATATACATACAGTACACGTCTACTGTATATACACATGTATATATGTTGTGTGTGTGTGTGTGTGTGTGTGTGTGTTTATATGTATGTATGTATATATATATATATATATACATGTGTATATATGTATGCACATGGATATATATGTACTATAATTAAAATAAAGTAAACTTTTATTAAGCACTTACAAGTGCCCCAGGAAGACAGCAGGCTGCAGAGGACGCTAGACAGCCATTAATAATACTCATGCAGCAAAAAAAATATATATATATATTTTTTTTGGTGGAGGGGGGTTTCTGGGTGCTCGGAAACCCCCCCTGGGTGCGCCACTGAGCAGCCTAGCATGCAAGGATTCTTCTTGGGAATCGTGGCTAAGGGAGGAGTCAATTTGTCTTTAAAAATGGATGAAGGACTTGATCCTTAATGAATAGTTTGGTGATGAAGGTGTTGGCTGTGGAGATTGCATGTGTTGGTATCTATCTATGCTGCTGGAAGCTGATATTGGACTGCTTGTTATTATTTTAGATGATTTTCTTTATCTAGATTTTGATAAATAATTTTAATGTACTCAATGCCAATGACGAATCAGGGAGGAGGTGACTAGATGGTTAATGTCCCACCTCTACTGACTTTGGTTCTACAAAGGAAACAGATGCCTTGACAAATGTTATTAGGATGTGATGTCACAGAAGATAATGTCACAGAAAAGGTTACTTTTTTGGATGGCAAAACGCTTCTTATGGGCCCTACACACTTTGCGATCCGCCGCCGAGCTGCCCGACGGCGGATATGGCTGACGGGCGACCCAGTGGCGGGGGGGCAGTGACGGAGGCAGTGAAGTTTATTCACTCCCCCCATCACCCGGCTCCATAGCAGTGCAGGCAAATATGGACGAGATCGTCCATATTGGCAAGCATGCACAAGCGATGGGGCACCAGCGATGAATGAGCGCGGGGCCACGCATCGTTCATGGCTGGTGCCTCCACACTGAAAGATATGAACGGTATCTTGTTTATTAATGAACGGGATCGTTCATATCTTTCAGTATTATAACCCAGTGTGTAGGGCCCATTACTGTATCTCTGGCAAGAACTTCTGCCACTGGTGGTTCACTTACTTTGACTTGACACAAACAACATCACCCTCATAATTTTAATCAACTTCTTCTTCGTCAACATCCTCATTAACGTCAGATACGTAATTATCCCCCTATGACTCACACATAGGGGGTCATTCCATGTTGATTGCACGCTACCGATTTTTGCAGTGCAGCGATCAGGTTACTACTGCGCATGCATATGTACCACAATGCGAACACACGTTGTACCGGTACAAACAGCATTGTTGCTGGGCAATGCTTCTAGCGACGAATCCATTTGCACGGGTGATCGCAAGGAGATTGACAGAAAGAATGCATTTATGGGTGTCAACTAACTGTTTCTGGGAGTGGTAGGGAAAACGCAGGCGTGTCCAGGCATTTGCAGGGTGGGCATCTGACGTCCATTCTGGGACTGGACAGGCTGAAGTGATCACAAGGGCTGAGTAAGTTCAGACCTACTCTGAAACTGCACAAAACGTTTCGTCCCGCTCGGCTGCACACTTGCAAAGCGAAAATACACTCCCCGTGGGCAGCAACTATGCATTTGCACTGCTGCAAAAAGTAGCTAGCAAGAAATCAACTCGAAATGAGGGCCATAGTACTTGAGGACATCCTTAAACTCTTCTCAGGGATTTGTGAAGTTTGAGAATATACAGTTTGTTCTTTAGCCTTAGTGATTTACCTGTTTTAAAAGTGACACATCTAGACAGTAGAGTGAGAAGGTGGTGTATGTGAAGTTACACAAGTTGCCTGACTGTGTTTGGCCCTGGACTTCGCAATAGGCATTTTAGTGCAAGAAAGAGCAGTAGCAGGACCTTCACTCACAAATTGAGGACATGCTTTGAGATTTGCTTGCCACTGTGTGTGGTTTATTGCATGTTTGCAATTGTATGTTTTTTAGAAGTAACTTTTCCCTTCATAGTTAGAGGGAATATTTACTTTAAGATTGTAATACACTGGTTTAAATTAGAGATGAGCGGGTTCGGTTCGTCGAGATCCGAACCCCCCCGAACTTCACGTGGTTTACATGGGTCCGAGGCAGCCTCGGTTTTTCCCATCTAACACGCAAAACCCGAACGGGGGAAAATGTCATCATCCCGCTGTCGAATTCTCGCGAGATTCAGATTCCATATAAAGAGCCGCGCATCGCCGCCATTTTCACTCGTGCATTGTCGATTGAGCGGAGAGGACTTGGCTATGTTCTCTGCCTGAAAAGCTCAATATCTGTGCTCAGTGTGCTGCATTGTGGTGACCACCAGTATATAGTAGTACAGTACAGTTGTCCATTGCTGTATCTTGCAGCTTCCGTGTCAAACTCAGTTCTAGTATCCTGATCAGTGCTCAATATCTTTGCTGCATTGTGAGGACCAGTATATAGTAGTACAGTGCTGCATTGTGGTGACCACCAGTATATAGTAGTACAGTACAGTAGACCATTGCTGGATCTTGCAGCTACGTGTCAGACTCAGTTCTAGTATCCTGATCAGTGCTCAATATCTGTGCTGCATTGTGGGGACCAGTATATAGTAGTATAGTGCTGCATTGTGGTGACCACCAGTATAGAGTAGTACAGTACAGTTGTCCATTGCTGTATCTTGCATCTCCGTGTCAGACTCAGTTCTATTCTCCGGATCAGTGCTCAATATCTGTGCTGCATTGTGATGACCAGTATATAGTAGTACAGTGCTTCATTGTGGTGACCACCAGTATATAGTAGTACAGTACAGTAGGCCATTGCTGGATCTTGCAGCTACGTGTCAGACTCAGTTCTAGTATCCTGATCAGTGCTCAATATCTTTGATGCATTGTGGGGACCAGTATATAGTAGTACAGTGCTGCATTGTGGTGACCACCAGTATATAGTAGTAAGGTACAGTAGGCCAATGCTGTATCTTGCAGCTCTGTGTCAGACTCAGTTCTAGTATCCTGATCAGTGCTCAATATCTGCTGCATTGTTGTGACCAGTATATAGTAGTACAGTACTGCATTGTGGTGACCACCAGTATATAGTAGTACAGTACAGTAAGCCATTGCTGTATCTTGCAGCTCCATGTCAGACTCAGTTCTAGTATCCTGATCAGTGCTCAATATCTTTGCTGCATTGTGGGGACCACTATATAGTAGTACAGTGCTGCATTGTGGTGACCACCAGTATAGAGTAGTACAGTACAGTTGTCCATTGCTGTATCTTGCAGCTCTGTGTCAGACTCAGTTCTATTCTTCAGATCAGTGCTCAATATCTGTGCTGCATTGTGGGGACTAGTATATAGTAGTACAGTGCTGCATTGTGGTGACCACCAGTATATAGTAGTACAGTACAGTTGTCCAATGTTGTATCTTGCAGCTCCATGTAAGACTCAATTCTAGTATCATGATCAGTGCTCAATATCTTTGCTGCATTGTGAGGATCAGTATGTAGTAGTACAGTGCTGCATTGTGGTGACCACCAGTATATAGTAGTACAGTACAGTTGTCCATTGCTGTGTCTTGCAGCTCCATGTCAGACTCAGTTCTATTCTTCGGATCAGTGCTCAATATCTGTGCTGCATTGTGGGGACCAGTATATAGTAGTACAGTACTGCATTGTGGTGACTACCAGTATATAGTAGTACAGTACAGTAAGCCATTGCTGCATCTTGCAGCTCCATGTCAGACTCAGTTCTATTTTCCAGATCAGTGCTCAATATCTTTGCTGCATTGTGGGGACCAGTATATAGTAGTACAGTGCTGCATTGTGGTGACCACCAGTATATAGTAATACAGTACAGTTGTCCATTGCTGTGTCTTGCAGCTCCATGTCAGATTCAGTTCTATTCTTCAGATCAGTGCTCAATATCTGTGCTGCATTGTGGGGACCAGTATATAGTAGTACAGTACTGCATTGTGGTGACTACCAGTATATAGTAGTACAGTACAGTAAGCCATTGCTGTATCTTGTAGCTCTGTGTCAGACTCAGTTCTAGTATCCTGATCAGTGCTCAATATCTGCTGCATTGTTGTGACCAGTATATAGTAGTACAGTGCTGCATTGTGGTGACCACCAGTATATAGTAGTATAGTACAGTACAGTACAGTAAGCCATTGCTGTATCTTACAGCTCCATGTCAGACTCAGTTCTATTCTCCGGATCAGTGCTCAATATCTGTGCTGCATTGTGAGGACCAGTATATAGTAGTACAGTGCTTCATTGTGGTGACCACCAGTATATAGTAGTACAGTACAGTAGGCCATTGCTGGATCTTGCAGCTACGTGTCAGACTCAGTTCTAGTATCCTGATCAGTGCTCAATATCTTTGATGCATTGTGGGGACCAGTATATAGTAGTACAGTGCTGCATTGTGGTGACCACCAGTATATAGTAGTAAGGTACAGTAGGCCAATGCTGTATCTTGCAGCTCTGTGTCAGACTCAGTTCTAGTATCCTGATCAGTGCTCAATATCTGCTGCATTGTTGTGACCAGTATATAGTAGTACAGTACTGCATTGTGGTGACCACCAGTATATAGTAGTACAGTACAGTAAGCCATTGCTGTATCTTGCAGCTCCATGTCAGACTCAGTTCTAGTATCCTGATCAGTGCTCAATATCTTTGCTGCATTGTGGGGACCACTATATAGTAGTACAGTGCTGCATTGTGGTGACCACCAGTATAGAGTAGTACAGTACAGTTGTCCATTGCTGTATCTTGCAGCTCTGTGTCAGACTCAGTTCTATTCTTCAGATCAGTGCTCAATATCTGTGCTGCATTGTGGGGACTAGTATATAGTAGTACAGTGCTGCATTGTGGTGACCACCAGTATATAGTAGTACAGTACAGTTGTCCAATGTTGTATCTTGCAGCTCCATGTAAGACTCAATTCTAGTATCATGATCAGTGCTCAATATCTTTGCTGCATTGTGAGGATCAGTATGTAGTAGTACAGTGCTGCATTGTGGTGACCACCAGTATATAGTAGTACAGTACAGTTGTCCATTGCTGTGTCTTGCAGCTCCATGTCAGACTCAGTTCTATTCTTCGGATCAGTGCTCAATATCTGTGCTGCATTGTGGGGACCAGTATATAGTAGTACAGTACTGCATTGTGGTGACTACCAGTATATAGTAGTACAGTACAGTAAGCCATTGCTGTATCTTGCAGCTCCATGTCAGACTCAGTTCTATTTTCCAGATCAGTGCTCAATATCTTTGCTGCATTGTGGGGACCAGTATATAGTAGTACAGTGCTGCATTGTGGTGACCACCAGTATATAGTAATACAGTACAGTTGTCCATTGCTGTGTCTTGCAGCTCCATGTCAGACTCAGTTCTATTCTTCGGATCAGTGCTCAATATCTGTGCTGCATTGTGGGGACCAGTATATAGTAGTACAGTACTGCATTGTGGTGACTACCAGTATATAGTAGTACAGTACAGTAAGCCATTGCTGTATCTTGTAGCTCTGTGTCAGACTCAGTTCTAGTATCCTGATCAGTGCTCAATATCTGCTGCATTGTTGTGACCAGTATATAGTAGTACAGTGCTGCATTGTGGTGACCACCAGTATATAGTAGTATAGTACAGTACAGTACAGTAAGCCATTGCTGTATCTTACAGCTCCATGTCAGACTCAGTTCTAGTATCCTGATCAGTGCTCAATATCTTTGCTGCATTGTGGGGACCACTATATAGTAGTACAGTGCTGCATTGTGGTGACCACCACTATAGAGTAGTACAGTACAGTTGTCCATTGCTGTATCTTGCAGCTCCGTGTCAGACTCAGTTCTATTCTTCAGATCAGTGCTCAATATCTGTGCTGCATTGTGGGGACTAGTATATAGTAGTTCAGTGTTGCATTGTGGTGACCACCAGTATATAGTAGTACAGTACAGTTGTCCAAAGTTGTATCTTGCAGCTCTGTGTCAGACTCAGTTCTATTCATCAGATCAGTGCTCAATATCTGTGCTGCATTGTGGGGACTAGTATATAGTAGTACAGTGCTGCATTGTGGTGACCACCAGTATATAGTAGTACAGTACAGTTGTCCAATGTTGTATCTTGCAGCTCCATGTAAGACTCAATTCTAGTATCATGATCAGTGCTCAATATCTTTGCTGCATTGTGAGGACCAGTATATAGTAGTACAGTGCTGCATTGTGGTGACCACCAGTATATAGTAGTACAGTACAGTTGTCCATTGCTGTGTCTTGCAGCTCCATGTCAGACTCAGTTCTATTCTTCGGATCAGTGCTCAATATCTGTGCTGCATTGTGGGGACCAGTATATAGTAGTACAGTGCTGCATTGTGGTGACTACCAGTATATAGTAGTACAGTACAGTAAGCCATTGCTGTATCTTGTAGCTCTGTGTCAGACTCAGTTCTAGTATCCTGATCTGTGCTCAATATCTGCTGCATTGTTGTGACCAGTATATAGTAGTACAGTGCTGCATTGTGGTGACCACCAGTATATAGTAGTACAGTACAGTACAGTAAGCCATTGCTGTATCTTGCAGCTCCATGTCAGACTCAGTTCTAGTATCCTGATCAGTGCTCAATATCTTTACTGCATTGTGGGGACCACTATATAGTAGTACAGTGCTGCATTGTGGTGACCACCACTATAGAGTAGTACAGTACAGTTGTCCATTGCTGTATCTTGCAGCTCCGTGTCAGACTCAGTTCTATTCTTCAGATCAGTGCTCAATATCTGTGCTGCATTGTGGGGACTAGTATATAGTAGTTCAGTGTTGCATTGTGGTGACCACCAGTATATAGTAGTACAGTACAGTTGTCCAATGTTGTATCTTGCAGCTCCATGTCAGACTCAGTTCTAGTATCCTGATCAGTGCTCAATATCTTTGCTGCATTGTTGTGACCAGTATAGAGTCGTGATGAGCAGGTTCGGTTTCTCGGAAACCGAAGCCCCCAAACTTCACCCATTTTACACGGGTCCGAGGCAGGTTCGAACTTTCCCGCTTTGCTCGGCTAATCCGAGCGCGCCCGAACGTCATCATCCCGCTGTCGGATTCTCGCGAGATTCGGATTCTATATAAGCAGCCGCGCGTCGCCGCCATTTTCACTCGTGCATTGGAGATGATAGGGAGAGGACGTGGCTGGCGTCCTCTCCGTTTATTGTTGAACTTGATTGCTTTATTGCTTAATTGTGGAGAGGACTGGGGAGCAGCTGTTAGGAGGAGTACAGTGCAGAGTTTTGCTGATCAGTGACCACCAGTTTTATCCGTTCTCTGCCTGAAAAAAAACGCTCCATATCTGTGCTCAGTGTGCTGCATAATATATCTGTGCTCACACTGCTTAATTGTGGGGACTGGGGAGCAGCTGTATTATATTGCAGGAGTACAGTGCAGAGTTTTGCTGACAGTGACCACCAGTATACGTTGTCTGCCTGAAAAACACTCCATATCTGTGCTCAGTGTGCTGCTTTATTGTGGTGACTGGGGACCACCAGTATAATTAATATTATATAGGAGGAGTACAGTGCAGAGTTTTGCTGACCAGTGACCACCAGTATACTATATATAGCAGTACGATACGGAAGGCCACTGCTGTGCCTACCTCTGTGTCGTCATTAAGTATACTATCCATCTACATTCTATACCTGTGGTGCATTTTAGTTTTGCAGTTTGCTGACACAGTGACCACCAGTATACTATATATAGCAGTACGATACGGAAGGCCACTGCTGTGCCTACCTCTGTGTCGTCATTAAGTATACTATCCATCTACATTCTATACCTGTGGTGCATTTTAGTTTTGCAGTTTGCTGACACAGTGACCACCAGTATACTATATATAGCAGTACGATACGGAAGGCCACTGCTGTGCCTACCTCTGTGTCGTCATTAAGTATACTATCCATCTACATTCTATACCTGTGGTGCATTTTAGTTTTGCAGTTTGCTGACACAGTGACCACCGGTATACTATATATAGCAGTACGATACGGAAGGCCACTGCTGTGCCTACCTCTGTGTCGTCATTAAGTATACTATCCATCTACATTCTATACCTGTGGTGCATTTTAGTTTTGCAGTTTGCTGACACAGTGACCACCAGTATACTATATATAGCAGTACGATACGGAAGGCCACTGCTGTGCCTACCTCTGTGTCGTCATTAAGTATACTATCCATCTACATTCTATACCTGTGGTGCATTTTAGTTTTGCAGTTTGCTGACACAGTGACCACCAGTATACTATATATAGCAGTACGATACGGAAGGCCACTGCTGTGCCTACCTCTGTATCGTCATTAAGTATACTATCCATCTACATTCTATACCTGTGGTGCATTTTAGTTGTGCGCAGTATATATAGTAGTAGGCCATTGCTATTGATACTGGCATATAATTCCACACATTAAAAAATGGAGAACAAAAATGTGGAGGGTAAAATAGGGAAAGATCAAGATCCACTTCCACCTCGTGCTGAAGCTGCTGCCACTAGTCATGGCCGAGACGATGAAATGCCATCAACGTCGTCTGCCAAGGCCGATGCCCAATGTCATGGTAGAGAGCATGTAAAATCCAAAAAACAAAAGTTCAGTAAAATGACCCAAAAATCTAAATTGAAAGCGTCTGATGAGAAGCGTAAACTTGCCAATATGCCATTTACGACACGGAGTGGCAAGGAACGGCTGAGGCCCTGGCCTATGTTCATGGCCAGTGGTTCAGATTCACATGAGGATGGAAGCACTCATCCTCTCGCTAGAAAAATGAAAAGACTTAAGCTGGCAAAAGCACAGCAAAGAACTGTGCGTTCTTCTAAATCACAAATCCCCAAGGAGAGTCCAATTGTGTCGGTTGCTATGCCGGACCTTCCCAACACTGGACGGGAAGAGCTTGCGCCTTCCACCATTTGCACGCCCCCTGCAAGTGCTGGAAGGAGCACCCGCAGTCCAGTTCCTGATAGTCAAATTGAAGATGTCAGTGTTGAAGTACACCAGGATGAGGATATGGGTGTTGCTTGCGCTGGGGAGGAAATTGACAAGGAGGATTCTGATGGTGAGGTGGTTTGTTTAAGTCAGGCACCCGGGGAGACACCTGTTGTCCGTGGGACGAATATGGCCATTGAAATGCCTGGTCAAAATACAAAAAAAATCAGCTCTTCGGTGTGGAATTATTTCAACACAAATGCGGACAACAGGTGTCAAGCCGTGTGTTGCCTTTGTCAAGCTGTAATAAGTAGGGGTAAGGACGTTAACCACCTCGGAACATCCTCCCTTATACGTCACCTGCAGCGCATTCATAATAAGTCAGTGACAAGTTCAAAAACTTTGGATGACAGCGGAAGCAGTCCACTGACCAGTAAATCCCTTCCTCTTGTAACCAAGCTCCTGCAAACAACCCCACCAACTCCCTCAGTGTCAATTTCCTCCTTACCCAGGAAAGCCAATAGTCATGCAGGCCATGTCACTGGCAAGTCTGACGAGTCCTCTCCTGCCTGGGATTCCTCCGATGCATCCTTGAGTGTAATGCCTACTGCTGCTGGTGCTGCTGTTGTTGCTGCTGGGAGTCGAACGTCATCCCAGAGGGGAAGTCGGAAGACCACTTGTACTACTTCCAGTAAGCAATTGACTGTCCAACAGTCCTTTGCGAGGAAGATGAAATATCACAGCAGTCATCCTGCTGCAAAGCAGATAACTCAGGCCTTGGCAGCCTGGGTGGTGAGAAACGTGGTTCCGGTATCCATCGTTAATTCAGAGGCAACTATAGACTTGATTGAGGTACTGTGTCCCCGGTATCAAATACCATCTAGGTTCCATTTCTCTAGGCAGGCGATACCAAAAATGTACACAGACCTCAGAAAAAGAGTCACCAGTGTCCTAAAAAATGCAGTTGTACCCAATGTCCACTTAACCACGGACATGTGGACAAGTGGAGCAGGGCAGACTCAGGACTATATGACTGTGACAGCCCCCTGGGTAGATGTATTGCCTCCCGCAGCAAGAACAGCAGCGGCGGCACCAGTAGCAGCATCTCGCAAACGCCAAATCATTCCTAGGCAGGCTACGCTTTGTATCACCGCTTTCCAGAAGAGGCACACAGCTGACAACCTCTTACGGGAACTGAGGAAGATCATCGCAGAATGGCTTACCCCAATTGGACTCTCCTGGGGATTTGTGATATCGGACAACGCCAGCAATATTGTGCGTGCATTACATCTGGGCAAATTCCAGCACGTCCCATGTTTTGCACATACATTGAATTTGGTGGTGCAGAATTATTTAAAAAAACGACAGGGGCGTGCAAGAGATGCTGTCGGTGGCCCGAAGAATTGCGGGCCACTTTCGGCATTCAGGCACCGCGTACAGAAGACTGGAGCACCACCAAACAGTCCTGAACCTGCCCTGCCATCATCTGAAGCAAGAGGTGGTAACGAGGTGGAATTCAACCCTCTATATGCTTCAGAGGATGGAGCAGCAAAAGGCCATTCAAGCCTATACATCTGCCTACGATATAGGCAAAGGAGGGGGAATGCACCTGACTCAAGCGCAGTGAAGAATGATTTCCACGTTGTGCAAGGTTCTGCAACCCTTTGAACTTGCCACACGTGAAGTCAGTTCAGACACTGCCAGCCTGAGTCAGGTCATTCCCCTCATCAGGCTTTTGCAGAAGAAGCTGGAGACATTGAAGGAGGAGCTAAAACAGAGCGATTCCGCTAGGCATGTGGAACTTGTGGATGGAGCCCTTCATTCGCTTAACCAGGATTCACGGGTGGTCAATCTGTTGAAATCAGAGCACTACATTTTGGCCACCGTGCTCGATCCTAGATTTAAAACCTACGTTGTATCTCTCTTTCCGGCAGACACAAGTCTGCAGAGGTTCAAAGACCTGCTGGTGAGAAAATTGTCAAGTCAAGCGGAACGTGACCCGTCAACATCTCCTCCTTCACATTCTCCCGCAACTGGGGGTGCGAGGAAAAGGCTAAGAATTCCGAGCCCACCCGCTGGCGGTGATGCAGGGCAGTCTGGAGCGAGTGCTGACATCTGATCCGGACTGAAGGACCTGCCAATGAAATAACGGACATGTCGTCTACTGTCACTGCATATGATTCTCTCACCATTGAAAGAATGGTGGAGGATTATATGAGTGACCGCATCCAAGTAGGCACGTCAGACAGTCCGTACGTGTACTGGCAGGAAAAAGAGGCAATTTGGAGGCCCTTGCACAAACTGGCTTTATTCTACCTAAGTTGCCCTCCCTCCAGTGTGTACTCCGAAAGAGTGTTTAGTGCAGCCGCTCACCTTGTCAGCAATCGGCGTACGAGGTTACTTCCAGAAAATGTGGAGAAGATGATGTTCATCAAAATGAATTATAATAAATTCCTCTGTGGAGACATTCACCAGCAGCAATTGCCTCCAGAAAGTACACAGGGACCTGAGATGGTGGATTCCAGTGGGGACGAATTAATAATCTGTGAGGAGGGGGATGTACACAGTGAATGGGGTGAGGAATCGGAGGATGATGATGAGGTGGACATCTTGCCTCTGTAGAGCCAGTTTGTGCAAGGAGAGATTGGTTGCTTCTTTTTTGGTGGGGGCCCAAACCAACCAGTCATTTTAGTCACAGTCGTGTGGCAGACCCTGTCACTGAAATGATGGGTTCGTTAAAGTGTGCATGTCCTGTTTATACAACATAAGGGTGGGTGGGAGGGCCCAAGGACAATTCCATCTTGCACCTCTTTTTTCTTTCATTTTTCTTTGCATCATGTGCTGTTTGGGGACAATTTTTTTGAAGTGCCATCCTGCCTGACACTGCAGTGCCACTCCTAGATGGGCCAGGTGTTTGTGTCAGCCACTTGTGTCGCTTAGCTTAGCCACCCAGCGACCTTGGTGCGCCTCTTTTTTTCTTTTCATCATGTGCTGTTTGGGGACAATTTTTTTTGAAGTGCCATCCTGCCTGACACTGCAGTGCCACTCCTAGATGGGCCAGGTGTTTGTGTCGGCCACTTGTTGCTTAGCTTAGTCACACAGCGACCTTGGTGCGCCTCTTTTTTTCTTTGCATCATGTGCTGTTTGGGGACAATTTTTTTGAAGTGCCATCCTGCCTGACACTGCAGTGCCACTCCTAGATGGGCCAGGTGTTTGTGTCAGCCACTTGTGTCGCTTAGCTTAGCCACCCAGCGACCTTGGTGCGCCTCTTTTTTTCTTTTCATCATGTGCTGTTTGGGGACAATTTTTTTTGAAGTGCCATCCTGCCTGACACTGCAGTGCCACTCCTATATGGGCCAGGTGTTTGTGCCGGCCACTTGGGTCGCTTAGCTTAGCCATCCAGCGACCTTAGTGCACCTCTTTTTTTCTTTGCAGCATGTGCTGTTTGGGGACTATTTTTTAAATCTGCCATCCTGTCTGACACTGCAGTGCCACTCCTAGATGGGTCAGGTGTTTGTGTCGGTCACTTGGGTCGCTCAGCTTAGTCACACAGCAACCTTGGTGCACCTCTTTTTTTCTTTGCATTATGTGCTGTTTGGGGACTATTTTTTGAAGTGCCATCCTGTCTGACACTGCAGTGCCACTCCTAGATGGGCCAGGTGTTTGTGTCGGCCACTTGGGTCGCTTAGCTTAGTCATCCAGCGACCTCTGTGCAAATTTTAGGACTATAAATAATATTGTGAGGTGTTCAGAATAGACTGGAAATGAGTGGAAATTATGGTTATTGAGGTTAATAATACTATGGGATCAAAATGACCCCCAAATTCTATGATTTAAGCTGTTTTTGAGGATTTTTTGTAAAAAAAACACCCGAATCCAAAACACACCCGAATCCGATAAAAACATTTCAGGGAGGTTTTGCCAAAACGCGTCCGAATCCAAAACACGGCCACGGAACTGAATCCAAAACCAAAACACAAAACCCGAAAAATGTCCGGTGCACATCACTAGTTTAAAGCCTACGTTGTATCTCTCTTTCCGGCAGAGAGCTCCTCCTTCATTTTCTACCGCCACTGGAGCTGCCAGGAAAAGGATAACATTTCCAAAACCACCCGCTGGCGGTGATGCAGGGCAGTCAGGAGCAAGTGCTGACATCTGGTCCGGACTGAAGGACCTGCCAACGATTACTGACATGTCATCTACGATCACTGCATATGATTCTGTCACCATTGAAGAATGGTGGAGGATTATATGAGTGACAGCAACCAAGTAGGCACGTCACACAGTCCGTATGTATACTGGCAGGAAAAAGAGGCAATTTGGAGGCCCTTGCACAAACTGGCTTTATTTTACCTAAGTTGCACCCCCTCCAGCGTGTACTCAGAAAGAGTGTTTAGTGCAGCCGGTCACCTTGTCAGCGATCGGCGTACGAGGTTACTTCCACAAAATGTGGGGAAGATGATGTTCATCAAAATGAATTATAATCAATTCCTCCGTGAAGACATTTACTAGCAATTGCCTCCAAAAAGTACACAGGGACCTGTGATGGTGGATTCCAGTGGGGACGAATTAATACTCTGTGAGGAGGGGGATGTACACAGTGAAAGGGGTGATGAATCGGAGGATGATGATGAGGTCGACAACTTGCCTCTGTAGAGCCAGTTTGTGCAAGCAGAGATTGATTGCTTCTTTTTTGGTGGGGGCCCAAACCAACCAGTCATTTCAGCCACAGTCGTGTGGCAGACCCTGTCGCTGAAATTATGGGTTTGGTAAAGTGTGCATGTCCTGTTTATACAAAATAAGGGTGGGTGGGAGGGCGCAAGGACAATTCCATCTTGCACTTTTTTTTTTCTTTGCATCATGTGATGTTTGGGACCAATTTTTTTAAGTGCCATCCTGTCTGACACTGTAGTGCCACTCTTAGATGGGCCAGGTGTTTGTGCCAGCCACTTGGGTTGCTTAGCTTAGTCATCCAGCGACCTTGGTGCAAAGTTTAGGACTAAAAATAATATTGTAAGGTGTGAAGCGTTCAGAATAGACTGGAAATGAGTGGAAATTATGGTTATTGAGGTTAATAATACTATGGGATCAAATTTACCCCCAAATTCTATGATTTAAGCTGTTTTTGAGGGGGTTTTGAAAAAAAACACCCGATAACAAAACACACCCGAATCCGACAAAAAATTTTAAGGGAGGTTTTGCCAAAACGCGTCCGAATCCAAAACATGGTTGCGGAACCGAATCCAAAACCAAAACACAAAACCCGAAAAATTTCCGGTGCACATCACTAGTTTAAATTTGAGGTGCCCTTTACACCTTCTTTCCCCTTGACCTCTTTTAGTAGTTGTTGAAGAAGAACTGTGATTGCCAGCCCTACTACTGGATTGCTCCTGCTCTTCGACTGATCCATAATTGATTTTATTTTTGACACCAGGACAGGAGTAAAGCTACCATAGTTGAACCAAACTGCCACCGCACTAAGGGGGTCATTCCGAGTTGATCGCTAGCTGCATTTGTTCGCAGCCAGCACAGAGATCAGGCTAAAAAACGGCAGTTCTGCGCATGCATATGCGGCGCAGTGCACATACACGATGTACGGGTACAACAAATTATATATTTTCACACAGGGTCTAGCAAAGCATTTCAGTTGCACTGGCTGCCGCAGTATGATTGACATGAAGTGGGCGTTTCCGGGTGTCAACTGACCGTTTTCAGGGAGTGTTCTAAAAAACACAGGCTTGCCAGGGAAAACGCAGGCGTCACTGGGCGAACACAGGATGGGTTTGTGACATCAAATCTGGAACTGAATGGTCTGAAGTGATCGCAAGCGCAGAGTAAGTTTTGAGCTACTCTGAAACTGCACACACATTTTTGCCTGGCGCTCTGCGATCCATTCATTCACACTTCTGCTAAGCTAAAATACACTCCCAATGGGTGGCGGCATAGCGTTTGCACGGCTGCTAAAAACTGCTAGCGAACGATTCACTCGGACTAAGTGACTGTACAATGAGATAGAGAAATGATTAACTGTTACCTTTATCATTACGTTTTATTAAAATATTTTTGTTGACACTGATCCAAAAAAGAGCTTAATAACAAAGTTATTTTTGGGGTGCAGTTAACGGGGACAGTCACATGACACCACCCAGTTACTGCCTCTCCAAGACTTTACTGTGGAAAAAATATTTTTTTTGCTGGTGTTATAAAAATATATGTTTTTGCTGGTGTTATAAAAATATATGATGTTTTTTATTATAATTAAAATATATACAGCAGCATTTTTTGAAGGGTGTGTGTTTTGGAGAGGCAACTTATATATTGTATGAAATACAATTTTAATTGAATTATAAAATACTTTTTAACAGCAGCAAGAAAATACTTTTTGGCACTGCTTACTTTTTTTGGAGTGCAACTGATGGGGACATGACAGCACACACTGAGGCCAGTAATAGAAATTGCCTCTCTGAAATACACTCCCTTGAAAAAATACTATTTTATTTGAATTATAATAAACAATGTGTGGCTGCTTGCTATTTAGATCTGCTAAACTGCTATGGTTTAATCTAACAATTCCAACTAATTTCTTATATTTTGGATTAAAAGGCTTCCTAAACAGAAGTAAATAGTTCCAGGTGTTTGACTGTAGCATGTGAGGTTAAGACTTAAAGTCTTGGAAAGGCATGCTGAGCAATATATATTTTAAATACTGGGGTATTTAACTGAATGATAAGGTGCACATAAATCAATCAAAGACACGGGTCTATTTACAGTAGTAAGCCTTGGATGGAGATAAAGTTGGCAGAGGTAAAGTACCAGCCAATCAACATCTAACTGCCATGTCACAGGATGGGTTTAAAAATTGACAGTGAGGAGCTGGTTGGCTGGAACTTTGGTGGTAATTCAGACTTGATCGTAGCAGCAATTTGTTAGCAGTTGGGCAAAACCATGGGAGTCATTCCGAGTTGATCACTAGCTGCCGTTGTTCGCAATACAGCGATCAGGCTAAAAATTGGCATTTCTGCGCATGCGTATGCACTGCAATGCGCACACGCGACGTACGGGTGCAAAGGCATTTGTTGTTTTGCACAGGTTCTAGCGAAGTTTTCAGTCGCACTGACAGTGGCAAGAAGATTGACAGGAAGTGGGCGTTTCTGGGTGTCAACTGACCGTTTTCAGGGAGTCTTTGCAAAAACGCAGGCGTGTCTGAAAAAACACAGGCATGGCTGGGCGTTCGCTGGGCTGGTGTAAGACGTCAAGTCCGGACACGAATAGGCTGAAGTGATCGCAAGCGCTGAGTACGTTCAGAGCTACTCAGAAACTGCACAAACTGTTTTTGCAGAGCTTGGCTGCACATGCGTTTGCACTTCTGCTAAGCTAAAATACACTACCCAGTGGGCGGCGGCATAGCGTTTGCATGGCTCCTAAAACTAGCTAGCGAGCGATCAACTTGGAATGACCCCCCATGTGCACTGCAGGGGGGCAGATATACCATGTGCAAACTGCAGAGAGAGTTAGATTTGGGTGGGCGGTGATCAAATTGAAATCTAAATTGCAGTGTAAAAATAGAGCAGACAGTATTTACCCTGCACAGAAACAATATAACCCACCCAAATCTAACTCTCTCTGCACATATTACATCTGCCACACCTGCAGTGCACATGGTTTTGCCCAACTGCTAACAAATTTGCTGCTGCGATCAGGTCTGAATTACCCCCTTTATCTCCATCCACTTTATCTCCATCCAAGGCTTAGTAAACAGATCCGTGATTAGAGATGAGCGGGCTCAGTTTTCCGAAAAACCAAGTCCACCCGAACTTCACGGATGAGGGAAACTCAGCACTGGGTCAGGTTTTCCCACCTTGTAGCCTTGATTTGGAATCCCGTGGATTTCAAATCTAGGCAAAACGTTATCATTCCAGCATTGGATTCTCGCATGTTTTGGATTCAATATAAGTGCCTGCAGCGGTGACTCAGGCGCCATGTCAGAGCAGATGCTAGAGAAAGCAGTGTGCCACTGATGTCTGTGCTGACTCCATGCCAGTGCTGAGCTGAATTATCTGTCCATCCACTGCAGTGCTGCTGAGCTGACCTATCTGAGTGTACACTCCAGTCCCCTCAGTACAACATTGGCACTGTAAAGGCAGTTAGCAAGTCATTGCTTATTATTTTTTATAGTGCAGGTAACACTAAGTGTCACACTGCTACTGAACATTAACCCTTGGTGCAACTGTACGCTGAAACTGCAGGCCAGAGCTCCATATAGAGCTGCATTAATCTTTGGTGAACAGTATACACTGGTGATTTAAACTTTTTTGTCACTGCCTGCAGAGACGTCACCAGGTCTGTTGACACCCGTGCGCAAGCTGTCACTGAAAGCGGGTGTGCCCTAAATTTAAAGGGTGTGGCCGCAGAAGGCGCAGTTGGCTGCGTGGGCACGTGCTGCAGGTGACAACAGAGACAGCAGGCGCCCATGCAGCCCATGGCGCCTGCTGCAGCTGGGGTGCAGGCAGGAAGCAAGTACCTGCAGGGTGACTGTGGTCGCATCCACAGGCCACAGTGCCCTGGACGCCCACACTGCACACCCACGCCTAAAACCGCTCCTGACAGTATTACACAGTCATATTTACTTAGGCAAGCCTGTACTGTGCTCACCTTATGCTTACCCACCTCTTCCCTCTCTCTCTCTAAAAAAGTTGCAAATGAAAGATTCATCTGCAGTACGAAAATGCATATTTTATACTAAAAATTGGACGTACTGTACGTAAGCTCTAATATATTTAACCATTTTATGTGAATGCCTTCCTCCACCTCTAAGATGGTGTATCCCCACTGACACCGTGTAAAGTCAATAATCCATTCACATACTGTATGTACAGTCACTTTAACCATTTTGGATCTTTCCAAATCCATAAAATTTCTATTTTAGATTAACCAGCATCATATTTCACTGAAACTTGGTCCATCTATTTATTTTATATTTGTCCACTAAATAGGCACATGGCATATTTGACACCAAAAACGCAGGTGTAGAATGTGCATTTTGTACAACTTGTAGAATTGGACAAATCTCAAGATGCCTCTACCTCTGCAATGATTGAGTATGTGTCAGCTTTATGCAAAAGGAGAACAGTATTATATGCCAAGATATGTGGCTTAATAGCATTAATAGCAACTGTTGAAGTTGCAGTACCACAATTGTATGCAATTCACTACTTTAATGAAGTGATATATACAATACAGTCTGGGTTTATCCAAATAGAATGATTTTGTGTAACCACTTAATTGACAATTTTTCCCCCCACAAAACCGCTCAGAAATTGTTGTATTTTATTTAATTACTTAATAAAGTTTAAAAAGTACTTTTAATAAAATAATATATTTATATATGTATATATATATATATATATATATATATATATATATATATATATGGGGTGTTTTGCACTCCCCATCCCTGTTCATAAGACCCCATTATAAAGTAACTTCCCACCCCTCATTGGCAACAGACCCCCCCCAGTGGTCTTAAATTCTTATAATAAAATATAATCCCCTTGGTAGTAAAAAAAAGAAAACTCCATGTATTATAACCCTCCTCCCCATTAAAAGCCCCTTTTTCTGCACCCCTCCCCCCAATGCCATGTGTATTTTTTATTATTAATCTACATACCTCCCTCCAGCAATATTGAAATAATTATCTTCATCTCCGCCCTCCCCTACTGGTTATATTTTCCCTCCTGGGGGCTACCATGGATATATAGACCCCCCCCCCCCCTTCCTTCCCAATGACGAGCGCAATTTGTGTGTCTCTGGCTGTAGCTGATCTCTGCACACACAAAGATCCACTACATTGTACTCAGAGAGAAACAAAGTTTCCCTCCTTGCATTGTACTTCCTGGAGCATGCGTTAAAGAATGCTGGCCACAGGGGCATTCCGTTGTGGGATTTCGACAGCGATGTCGGCAGTCAGAGACCACCCCATCACTGCCGAGTCCAGGGCAACAGGGGCAGCACAGAACCGTTCAACGCATATGATGGGGCTTGGCCAGGTAACCAGTGACGGGTGGCGAGGTCATTGACTGAGGAGGCACACATGGAGATGGAAGGGGAGGTTGTGGTGGCATTTGACAGTTTTAAAAACCATAACGCTCCGGGTCCCAAAACACTGGACCGGCGATCTGCAGCAAACTCTGCCATCTGGAGCTTGTAGTGCTTGTCCCTGTACATCCCCATCCGTGGGAATGTAATTTCTTGGGGTGGGGGGACGGGAGAGGGAAAGATTACAGCCACCCCATATGGTCTGGTCCATTCCAGTTATTAGCCGTCTCCGGACCATACAGATAGATTGTAATCTTTCCCTCCCCACCTCCCCAGTGACAGCTGTCATAGACATACTCCTGGATGGGACAAAGGCCGGACGTGTACAAGCACTACAAGCTTCAGAATAGCAGATTTTGCTGCAGGACGTCGGTTCTGCATTCCGGAGTCTGAACCGTTCTGGATTTTACCCAATCCTGTATATCACAGGGCTCACATATTGCCACATATTACAACAGAAAGAATTTGTTATAAATATGCAAAGCTGTAAAGCAGTAAATATAAGCAGGATTTCATTCCCATAGCTCCCAGTGCTTTATAATGTTACAGATTTGGTTGCAGATTTTGCTATTGTAGCAAAATTTGTGGCCACTAAAATCAGATACTGGGGGCCACCCAGCATGTGTATTGCCACTCCACAATGCGATCACAATTCAATTGCGATCGCATTGCATAAACCTCAGTGTAGCCAGGGACACCCCACCATGTTTCCGATCACATGCTGCCTTCCTCCCTAACACCGTGTTGCCGCCCCCTGTCAATCACCTGTCAATCATAATGCGATCGCATCCTTCTGGGATGTAATCGCATAATGATTTGTCGCGCACGCACACTGCGGCACTCAACTCTAAATAGACCCTATACGCAGAAATGACTAGGGAGCAACACTATACTGTCTCTGTGTGAGCAAAGTTACAAAGCTGGGGGTTACTCACCCTGCATTGCTGTCTCCTGTGTCTCCTATGTAAAAGCAGGTCATATAGGGGGTAATTCAGACGTGATTGCTGCTGTGTGTTTTCGCACAGTGGGCGACCAGGCCTGAACTGTGCATGCGTATGCACCACACTGCGCAGGCATGATGGACTGCAGCAACGTGGATCACCAGTCAGTGACGGATTTGTGCAAAGGATCCGATTGCACGGGCGTTCGCAAGGAGATTGACAGGAAGAGGAAGTTTGTGGGTGGCAACTGACCGTTTTCAAGCAGTGTCTGGAAAAACACAGGCGTGTCCAAGGGAGGGTGTCTGACGTCAAATCCTGTCTTGGATGTGATCGCAGCAGCTGAGTAAGTCCTGGGCTGTGCAGAGACTGCAATTGCACACTTGCACAGCTAAAATACACTCCCCCTGTAGGCGGAGACTATCTGATCACAGGGCTGCAAAAATCGCTGCCCAGCGATCAGGTCTGAATTACCCCCATAGTGCAGAGTGGCAAATGATTGACTAGCCTTGGCTACAGGCTACTGACCTTTGGTGTGCACAGCACTGCTGTGTCCTGTGATTGTATCAAACTCCTCCAGGCAGGGGTCATGCACATGGCAAATGTTGCCTGTTACTCAGCTGACGCTGAAGAAAGTCAAATACAGTATGCTTGGAGTCCTTGCACTGCTTTGCTGCAGCAGCGTGCTGAGGTCTATACAGTAGTTGCCTACCCTCCAGCATTCTACAGGAGACTCCGTGAAATTGTAGCAATCTCCCTGACTCCCTGAATAGACCAGCAATCTCCCTGATTGCACCTTACCCCCATTATGTAGCTGTTATATTCTTGGGGAAAGAAAAAAATCAGAGATACATACATTAAAATGGGCTCATCAGTGCCATTTTCTTGCATTGGTTATTAGGCACAATGATTCCTATGGCTAGATGAATTTTAAATAAGGTTTCTCGTCGTGGTCACTTACAGTATAAGGAACCTCTTGTAAAACACAATACACAAACAAATCCTGAAAAATATCAGTGTTTTTTTCTTCAACAAGTAGACCTTATTTACATTTGGATGTAGGTAATATTTATGACACGCCTCTCAGATGTAGAAGCTGCAGTACATGGCTGCGCTTATAGGTGTTACTTTCATAATGTCCCCGAAATGCTTTTTCAAAAGTAGGCAAGTATGGCTGGGGTGCTTCCGCATAAGTCACAGTAGGGTGGCGTGGCTTAACATGTTTCTCAGCTGTAGCCATTTCCTCAAATGCAGTGCTGGATCCAGTGCCCAATGACTGCCAGGGGGCATTCTTTCATGTGTGTTAAAGGCACAGCCCCGTCAATGAGGCACCTGTATAGCTGCCTCTTTCCTCAGTTTTTTTCAATGGGTTTTACTTTTTACAGCCCGTGGTTTGGCCTCCTGGAGGCAACACCTCTACCTAGAGCCATAGGTACAGTATATCTATAATGTGGGCAAAGGATGGGTGCACACAAGCCCAGGTCCACACACCTGTTGCACTTAGAGCATACTTCAAGTGGGATTCACTGCATTATGTACAGTGCTGGCAGCTCCATCTTTCTAGTGAAAGATGGGCCCAGCTGCCAAAGGTGTGTGTGGGGGAGGGGGGTAGAGGGTTGGGGCTGCACGGAGGAAGGGGGGCACTGTTTATATATAATATGTCACTGCCTGGAGCTAACCAGTCCAACTGTCATTCGGTACTTTTGGTACCCTTGAGCTGTGAGTACCAGCGTAACAATCCAAAAGATTGTGCTCCTTTTTAAAAAATCAGGTGCCATCTACATCCCTTGCTTTTATTCTGATTAAAGGGAAAGTGGGGGGTGCACGCCATTTTTTGTTACTTCTGTATTTTATGTTTACAAGTTATGTACAGCAAACTTGTAAGTTGCCTCAAAATGTGTCCTCTACTGCATTACCCCCTTTGTTTGTGTCTGGACATTATTATTGCTAAATAATAAAATCCTATTTACCATGTAAAATACAATAATATACAGACAAATAAATTATGAAAGTACTTATTCAATTCAATTAGAATGAAACTGTATAAACATCAAATGGATCTGCTTTTGTGCTGCAGACCAATGGCAAATAATGTGACTAGATTGCAGCAACTACAATAATAGTGATAGTATCAGTAGGAGTGATCAGGATATACTCAAACTATCAAAAATGACATGATTGTAATCATCACTGCATATTTTGCACATGAGGTTGAGCACCCACAACATATACCATTCCTGAAAGGTGTATATACATCTTTGGTGTGGTCTTCATGACACGGCATCACTGTACTCAGCCAGTGCTTGCATGCCCCCTCCATCACCCATTCCGCCGCACCAAGCATGGGAAGTCATAAGCGCTAAATGCAGATTACAACCTACATAGAGTTAAATGCCAAGCGTGTTTTCTGCGCATAAGCATTATTTGTACGCCAAAAACATGATTATCCCCGGCGTGCATAATACCCTGCAAGTTCAGACTGTTTTTAATAGATATTTATTATCAACTTTATTTGCTTTATAAAACAGAATGGAACTATTTTTTAATGATTAAATCATGTTAGTTGGGGAAATATAACAAATACATTTTATATTCCACTAGGACCAAAACATTGACTTCTATGAACCACAATATACTTTGGAAACACTAGATTAGGCTGGTATCTTGGGTATCTGCAATTGAATATTATCTTTCTGATTTAGTAGAGAACTTATTTGTGAATAGAAACATATTACAGATTAGTGCAAAAAGAACTTTGATAGTTAACACTTTTCAGCCAAACTTTTATTATTTTTGAAGTTATTACTGCTTTAAATCTTTTCTGCTCAAAATAGCTTTTTTTTCCCCTACAAGTTATTTTTCAAAATGATAAAAATCTGTGTTCTTTGGATCTTTTTTTTTTTTTTAAGCAGAGGTATGTGAATAATAAAGATGCACGCAGAGATGTTTTAGATGGTTTCCTGCTGTGCAGGAATGTAATTTCAGGAAGAGCCACTTTAGAGGTGGGAAAGATGACGTGATTTGCATGGATTTGCATTTGTTATGAGCGGCCTCCCGGTTCTCATGGCAGCTACATATCTTGGTTGACAACTCATTCAAAATTAGTCTGTGCAAGTACTGAAATGGTAAGACCCATTCAGGAAGACATGTTGCAACAATGCACTGAAACATATTGAAAAGTTGTGTATCTCATGTTCCACAAATTATGATAAATATAGACGTACTGTAGAACAACAAAATCTGGTAAAACTATGGCTGAAAACTATGGGGTTGCAATGGGTCATTTGTACTGTAATTTCTTATACATGTGCATACTCAGAGTAGAAGGAATACTTCTGGATTAGTACTGTCTGTCAAAAGTAATTAAAGTTTTTTTTAAGATAGTATTCTTTTAATTAGATATCATATACTATCCTACCAATATAACAAATATCCTATTAAATCATGTGAACACACATTTAAAAAAAAAAACTACTGTATGTATTTTTTTATTTATGTTTTATGTTATGTTTTATGACATCTACATATGATATACTGTAAGATGGGATTTCCATGCAATATAGAGGCCCTTTTAGATGCATACTGTATGTATAAGCTCTGGCGGTATACATATGGGAGACCGGCAGATGGCTGTCACTATACCAACAGTGGCATACTGTCACCCAGAATCCCAACGGTGAGATAGCGAGTCTGCTCGCCACGCTTTGGGCATGGTTCTATTACGACTCGGGTGGTGGCGTGGACTCATCACCCGAGTGGGAATACGGGACTGCATTCGGGATTGCGACCTCCCGCATTTCACCGGCTGACAGGATTCTGGAGTTGGTTTCCTGAACACAGGGATCCCGACAGCCGCAATATTAACTGCACCATGATTTAAAGTATAGTTACTATCATTGGCAGCCATTACCCAACCCTGAAGAGCTAAAACAATATTCTGAAGACAATGTTATTGATGATATTGAGAGGGAAGCAAAGAAAGAGGACCTGGGCAGATTGAGCTTACTTGCTTCATTATGTACCGGCAGCCCTCATACATCTATGATGCGTTGTCCCATTCCCCCAAAGACTGGTTCAGGGGATAGGTAATATATTGAATTTTCCTGATTTGCCTATCCTGGCCAGATTGGAATCGTCAAATTGTGGAATCTAAAAATGTTAGCATGCAGCATTTCCCCGATTCCCCAATGGATCATAGATCATAATTGGTCACTGATATGTTTTTGATTGCCAGATTGGGTTGGATTGGAGAAACAACCCCCTGATATATGGGGTCTTTTAGGCTAACCCTGTTCCCCAACATACACTTCTTCTGAAGCTGCCCAGTACAGCTCTACTTAGCATGATGATGATTATATTGCTGTTGTCATATTGTTTGCTAATGCCACAACATGATGATTTCAGTGATGTGTCAGATAGAATTTGGGGCCTATTTATCATTAAATATTTGTAGGATGCTTCCTGAACACAGACATTCTTGGAGGGTATCCCGAATATATATATTATTTCTCCCAGATGTACTCTGGAGGGATCGCAGCTGCGATATCTGCTGTGGTCCTCATAGGATTTATAGCGGCTGTGAAGCTGTCAGATTTACCAATGCAAAGAATTCCGGAGCTTTGACAGAATAGTATAATGCCATCTCCAGGTGACGTTACCCTATGGCTGTTGTTTTGCAAATTTATATGGAGAGGGATCCTTCAGCTCCCTCGGTGATGCACATGCCAGCCAACTGCTTTACACTATCAGTAATAAAAGATATCACCTGCGCTTATGATGTTTATATAAATTAGCATAAATAATAATAAGGCAAAATAAAATAGTTTTTAGAGAGCTTGACTATGTAATATGTGTCTGCGCAAAACTTGTGAATAAAAACATGGTTAAATGAATGTAAACAGCTCTTTAATTGATTAATTATTGTCCATATGAGGAGGGGGTTCCCTTGGTGCCGTTTTCAAATAGAGCCGCAGGTACTTTTATGGTCCCTACCTTTCCCTGTCTAAGGTGCCTGTAACGCTGACCAACTGTGTCTCCTGTCAGCGGTTTCCCTCAGCGCGGCCGTGTGTTGTAGGGCTGGTGGCTGGCGGCTGGTTCCCTCTGTGTGTGGTCCTCCGTTTGCCCGGCGGCGGCTGGCTGCTAGAGTATACACAATCTCCTCTGCTGATTCTAATTTGTCCAACGCGTTTCAGGCACAAAGCCCTTTGTCTAGGATGAATTGCTAGACATTGTAGTCCCCCTTTTTATAAAAAAATAACTTTATTTGGAGAAACGGAAATGAAAGTTAAAAACGGCAGCTGCCTTAGTGGTAATGCGCATTCTAATGTATAAAATCAATTAATCTATATTATAGATTAATTGATTTTATACATTAGAATGCGCATTACCACTAATAATTCCTATATTAAATAGAAAAAGAAAGATGGAGGAATTCTCCTGAAACAGGAACATAAGGCAGCCGCCAATTTTAATTTACAATCCCTATAGATTGTAAGATTGCGAGCAGGGCCTTCCTACCTCTATATCTGTTTGTTTTTACCCAGTTTTGTTCTATTACTGTTGTTCTAATTGTAAAGTGCAACGGAATATGCTGCGCTATATAAGAAACTGTTAATAAATAAATAAATAAATAAATTTCCGTTTCTCTAAATAAGGTTTTTTTTTATAAAAAGGGGACTACAGTGTCCAGAAATTCATCCTAGACAAAGGGCTTTGTGCCTGAAACGCATTGGATGAATTAGAAACAGCAGAGGAGATTGTGAATGCGCTAGCCGCCAGCCGCCACCGGGCGAACGGAGGACCACACACAGAGGGAACCAGCCATCAGCCGCCAGCTCTACAACACACGGCCGCGCTGAGGGAAACCGCTGACAGGAGACACAGTTGGTCAGTGTTACAGGTACCTTAGACAGGGAAAGGTAGGGACAGTAAATGTACCTGCAGCTCTATTTGAAAATGGCACCAAGGGAACCCCCTCCTCATATGGACAATAATTAATCAATTAAAGAGCTGTTTACATTCATTTAAACATGTTTTTATTCACAGGTTTTGAGCAGACACATATTACATAGTCAAGCGCTCTAAAAACTTTTATTTTGCTTTACACTATCACACTGCTTCCAGCTCTTCACTAAAGCGAGCACTTATCGGAGCCCTTCTCCTGGCAAGAGTGACTTATTAAATTTGTGTTACTATATTAATTTTCACTTTGCAAATTTAAATAAAAAATATGGAGTATTTGTGATTCTGGTGGTGAAAGTAAGTTAAAGTAAGTTACATTATGGTGCTGATACAGTGATGATTGATGGAACCTTGATTGATAGAGATGGGGAATGTAGGATGAGATCAACAGAGAAAAAAAACTCTGTGGTAGATGCTAAGGGATGTTCTTGAAATAACCTACATAGATGCAATCTTTCAAAATGGAAAGTGTTTCATTTTCATAAAGTAAGGCAAGTACTTTCAAATCAAAATCAATTGCAATCTCAACTGTTTAAGGAAAAATGCATAGAAGTGAGTCACCTTGTGTGAATTTAGTGAACAGGTTGATTGAGAAATATCAATGGAATTGTTAGCTACGGTACTGTGAAAAAGTTTTATTCAGGCTTGTAAAAAAATAATGCAAAGTAAAAATTCTTTCAAAAATAGAAGTGTAAATAGTTTATTTTTATCAGTTAGCAAAATGCAAAGGTAATGAACAGAAAATAGATCTAAATCAAATCAATATTTGGTGTGACCACCCTTTGGCTTCAAAACAGCATGAAATAAGTTTTTTAAGGATCTCAGCAGGGAGGTTGTTACAAACATCTTGGAGAACTAACCACAGATCTTCTGTGGATGTAGGCCTGTTCAAGTCCTTCTGTCTCTTCATGTAATCCCAGACAGACTTGATGATGTTGAGATCAGGGCTCTATGGGGGCCATATAATCACTTCCAGTTCTTCATTCGCTGAAGATAGTTCTTAATGACATTGGCTGTATGTTTGGGGTCATTATCCTGCTGCAGAACAAATTTGAAGCCAATTAGATGCCTCCCTGATGGTATTGCATGATGGAAAAGTATCTCCCTGTATTTCTCAGCATTGAGGACACCATTAATCCTGACCAAAACTACAACTGAAGTTAGGAGGTATGGTATATGGTGACTCAAGATAAGCGGGCTCTGTTCTCAAAGAACTGAGCCCACCTGAACTTCTGGGATTTTCTTTGCTGTTTGTTAACTACTACTACTTTTGAGATATTTATATTCCACACATGGGTCTTAGTAAATTTTTGTGTTGTATTGTTTTCTATTGAAAGTACTTGCAAGTTGGTTTGATTGGTTATTGTTAAACAATATTAATTTGTAAAACATTTTTAAACAGAAATAACTGCTGTGTGTTTGTGCTGCTGCTCTGTTGCTTAGTTTAGCCAGTCAGCCTGTAGCCTATGTTGGACAACAGTATTGTGAAAATTAATGTTATTGAGGTTGATAATACTCGAGGAACAAAAACAGGCCAAATGGTGTTATTTTTAGCTCTTTTTAACAATTTTTGAAAACAATACAGATCCAAAACCAAAACACGTGAGAGCGGTTTTGGCAAAACCAAAACATGAAGTTAATACAGATTCAAAACCAAAATATGGGGATGGGCACACATCTCTAGTTCACAGGCTCGTCTCCATACCACTCTCCTTGTTTTAATCACTTCTATTCTCACTCTCTCTCTCTCTCCCTTGCTCTCTCTCTCTCCCTCACTCACTCACTCTCTGGACCTGATTAAGAGAAGAACACTAGTAAAACATGTTATATTTCTGCACATGCACTGTCCATGCATCCTCATGGTTAGTGCCAGGGAATAGCATATCAAAATAGCATGGAGAGCCAAAAAATGTCAATAGATATTCCTGGGTGGTGACTGGGGGGGAAGGGGTAGATAATAGCAATGGGCATATCAGGGGTATGTCAAGGTCAGGGACTGTGTTGAAAGATGCAATTCCACTGGCACCAGCGGCCATGTTCCCACAGACATTGACAGCAATCAAAAGATTGTTCAAATGTCCAATGGTGCGACGGATGTCCAACCGAATGTGCGCACATCGGCAGATGCGATCCACAGCTGGTTGCCATGTCAATAGTACGTCCATCTGCCGCAGCATTAGCATAAGCATCCGCCTCTGGGTCACCCCCTCTGTCTCTTGTCCTCTCTTCTTCTCACTTTGGCCCAGATTCATCAAGCCTTGGAGAGTGATAAATAGCACTGTGATAAAGTACCAACTAATCAGATCGTAACTGTAATTTTTTAAACACAGCCTGTAACATAGCAGGTAGGAGCTGATTGGTTGGTACGTTAACACCGTGCTATTTATCACTTTCCAAGGCTTGCTAAATGGGGGCCTTTTTTCTTTCAGGCCAGATTTATTATTGTCTCTGCTTTTCACAGTTTTATATTTTTCTCTTTCATTTTTTTAGTTCTTAGCTCAAAGCTTTTCACTCTGCTATTTATCAGCAATAAGGTCGAATCTTATTGGTGATAACAAAAATCCCCTACAGTATCACCACAATTTATCAAGAAAATATTTCCAGGGCAGGGATATTAACATGAGTGAGCCAACTAGTAGACTTGCATATGCACAGTGTGGCAAAAAACAAAAAATGTTTTAAAAAATAGATGATAAATATAAAAAAATATATATGTCCGGATGCAACCCCGGGTGTTTGCAGGACAGGGCACAACAGTTTGGGTGCCAGGCCAAAACGACCTGGGTTTAGGACTGGACCAAGAAGAAGCCCAGGGAGGTGTTGGGACACAGCAGGTTGTCATTTGGCCTTAGCACGGACAGTTTTTGGTCCCTGGAGTTTGGATGAGAAAGAGAGAGTTTGCGGGATCCCATCCATGCAGATCCGGTTTTGGAGCAAGCGCCCCCAGCAATCAGGCACACCTGTGCCATACTTTTATATAGCTCGTTAGGGCAAGTGCTCAGTGCTCCTGATGCCAACAAGTGGCCAGGCAATAGAGGGTGGGCCAGTGGGTTAGAGACAGGGAGCCTGAGATTTGTGTATATGCTGTTTGTGGACCGGTGCCTGGTTAAGGTATCCGGTAAATTTGTGGTGATAAAGACCCGTTAACTGTGCTGTGAGAGTAAACGGACTGCTTTTCCCTACAACTGTGTCAGCATCTTGTCTGGTGGAAGGTTGCTTTGTCACTATATATATATATATATATATATATATATATAATGGTGTTTGATGCCCGGCACTCCTGGTCCTTAACGGCAATTGCCTGGGTGCCCTCCGCTCCAAATCAGGTAACACTAAGACAAATAGCAGCGTCACTCCAGGACTTTGAAAAAAATCTTTGTGTGTTTATTGAATCACTGTTCCAACGTTTCGGGGTCCGTAACCCCTTTGTCAAGGTGTGAATGAGTGTAAGTGACAAACCTCTTACCTTTAAAGCTGTGCTCCACCACGTGTCAGGCAGATTCCTCCCCGCGCTGCTCATCCGCTCCGGGACCTGAGGGTTTCCGGCGCTGGGCTGGTGACGCCACGTCCGCGCCGTCTCACCGCTTCCGGTCTCCCGTTGCTATGGCATTGCGTCTGGCTCCTGGCTCGGTTGCCTAGGCGACCCTGCCGTTTACCATTGCGCTGCTGCGCCGGGGCCTACAGGGTGCAAAATAGTGACAATAGTGACTGTTTATTTATAAACATGCCTACATGGTAATGGCAATAGGGATGACCCTCTTTGGAATAAAACATTCATCATAAAATATCTTAACTTCTAAGCTATGTCATAATAGGCTGTAGGATTAACTATGTCGACTAAATCCACCACCTCTAGTAAGAATAGAATGTTAATAGAGATAAATTAATTAGAATAAATCATGGGAGGTTGTTAGTAGCCCAGTCACCCTTTACTCCTAATCACCCGTGAATCTATACAATGTAGTTGAGTACAGTAACGAGACGGGGATTATCCATGAATTCTCTTGGTTCCTCATTTCCCCAGCGTGTTCCAGAGGATTTGATCATTGAGGCCCTTCGGTCTGATTGTCTCTAGTTTAAAGATCCATCTTGCCTCCAGCTTCAGCAACTTGCCATGTCTATCTCCCCCTCTTATACTACTGGGCACATGATCGATCACCATCTGCTTTAATGAGCTAAGAGGGTGTTGTTTATCTACAAAGTGCTGGGCGACAGGTTGCTCCGATTTCCCACTCTTAATTGCCGCTGTGATGGCAGAGCGATGTAGTGCCATTCGTTGGCGTAGATCTCTAATGGTTTTGCCCACGTAGCCTAGTCCACATGGGCACATGATAAGGTATATAATATGTGTAGTAGTACAGGTCACCACATGGTTGATTTTGAAGTCCCGATTTTTGCTAGGGTGTTTGAACGTGTTTCCTACCATCATGTACTTGCATGTAGTACATCCCAAGCATTTGTAACATCCCGGTGCTTTACTCAGGAAATTCCTTGGTGCTTCAGTGCCGAAGCCAGTGATGTCTGCATGCACCACGTTATCTTTGATGCTTTTTCCCTTAGTGAAGCAACACATGGGCCTTTTAGATTTGAAGCAACTGAGTTTATCGTCACTTGCCACTATGGGCCATAACGCTCTCGTGGCTCTTTGGGCAATCGGGCTGGAAGTGCTGAATTTGCTTGTCCAGGTTATCACTTCTTTGGGACTCCTCTCGGTCTTAGAGAGCAACTTTTTCCGTTCCAGGTTCAGGACTTCCATTTTTTGTTCCTGTAGCAACCTTACATCGTATCCTCTTATTCGAAACCTCTCTACCACTTTGTTCAGTTCAGCCTCTAAAGTAGCATGATCGCTGTGGATTCTGGCTGTTCTCAATAGTTGTGATCTGGGGAGTCCCCTAATAAGGGGTTTTGGATGGTGGCTGTCTGCCCTTAGTAGTGTGTTTTTATCTGTAGGTTTGGAGAAGAGGGTGGTAGAGATACTGTTGTCCGTAATCGTCACTGTGACGTCTAAATAATTCATGCTGCTGGGGTCATTGAGGTGTGTGAACTTGATATGTGTTGCTTGTGTGTTGATCTCTTCCATCATTTGGATAAATGACTCCTTCGGTCCGGTCCATAGCATGAATACGTCATCTATGAACCGACAATATAATAGGATGTGCTGGGCTCTGTCTCTGTTATCGAAAAACAGCCTTCTTTCTTCTTTGAACATGAAAATGTTGGCGTACGACGGTGCTACGCTACTGCCCATCGCACACCCGTTTTGTTGCAAGTAGAACTTTCCATCGAAAAGGAAATAGTTCCTGTGTAAGTTCAGGGACAACAGTTGTACAAAGAGGTCCATATCCACAACCTGCATATTCTCTTCTATGAGAAACTCTCTAATAGCTTGTAGCCCCTCCCTATGGGGTATGCTGGTGTATAGGCTGCAGACATCCATTACACACATCAGTGTTCCAGGAGGAATGGTACCTATGTTGTTAAGCCTGTTCAGGAAATCAGTGGTGTCTTTAATAAATGTTGGTTGTTTAACAACTAGTGGTTGCAATACACTATCTAGGAACTGTGCTATCGGTTGATATAAGGAATCCCTCGCCGAGATTATCGGTCTTCCCGGGGGCTTCTTGCTGTCTTTGTGGATTTTCGGAGTTGTGAACAAAACCGGTGTGACGGGGAACCTCTGTGTCAACGCTGTTTGTAATTTAGGAGATATTTTCCCTTCTTGTTTAGCCTTTTCCAATGTTGCATCCAGTTCTACTTTGTAATGGTTGGTAGGGTCTCCATCTAATTTACTGTAGGTAGAGATCTCATCCAGTTGTCTGTAAATTTCTTCCCGGTAGTCACTCACATCCTGTATGACTAGGCCTCCTCCTTTATCAGCCTGTCGGAAGACTACATCCTGATAATTACTCAGGTTCCTCAAGGCCTCCCTCTCTTCTCTGGTCATGTTGTTCCTCTGCTGTATGGGGGTGTTGATGTATCGGGATACCGAGTCATCCAGTAGTCGTGTGAAGGTTTTCAGGGAGTGGTTGGTCGAAGGTGGATCAAAGGTTGAAACTGATCGTGCCATCAAAAATTTGTCGAAAACCCCGGGGTTTTCGACAAATTTTTGATGGCACGATCAGTTTCAACCTTAGATCCACCTTCGACCAACCACTCCCTGAAAACCTTCACACGACTACAGGATGACTCGGTATCCCGATACATCAACACCCCCATACAGCAGAGGAACAACATGACCAGAGAAGAGAGGGAGGCCTTGAGGAACCTGAGTAATTATCAGGATGTAGTCTTCCGACAGGCTGATAAAGGAGGAGGCCTAGTCATACAGGATGTGAGTGACTACCGGGAAGAAATTTACAGACAACTGGATGAGATCTCTACCTACAGTAAATTAGATGGAGACCCTACCAACCATTACAAAGTAGAACTGGATGCAACATTGGAAAAGGCTAAACAAGAAGGGAAAATATCTCCTAAATTACAAACAGCGTTGACACAGAGGTTCCCCGTCACACCGGTTTTGTTCACAACTCCGAAAATCCACAAAGACAGCAAGAAGCCCCCGGGAAGACCGATAATCTCGGCGAGGGATTCCTTATATCAACCGATAGCACAGTTCCTAGATAGTGTATTGCAACCACTAGTTGTTAAACAACCAACATTTATTAAAGACACCACTGATTTCCTGAACAGGCTTAACAACATAGGTACCATTCCTCCTGGAACACTGATGTGTGTAATGGATGTCTGCAGCCTATACACCAGCATACCCCATAGGGAGGGGCTACAAGCTATTAGAGAGTTTCTCATAGAAGAGAATATGCAGGTTGTGGATATGGACCTCTTTGTACAACTGTTGTCCCTGACCTTACACAGGAACTATTTCCTTTTCGATGGAAAGTTCTACTTGCAACAAAACGGGTGTGCGATGGGCAGTAGCGTAGCACCGTCGTACGCCAACATTTTCATGTTCAAAGAAGAAAGAAGGCTGTTTTTCGATAACAGAGACAGAGCCCAGCACATCCTATTATATTGTCGGTTCATAGATGACGTATTCATGCTATGGACCGGACCGAAGGAGTCATTTATCCAAATGATGGAAGAGATCAACACACAAGCAACACATATCAAGTTCACACACCTCAATGACCCCAGCAGCATGAATTATTTAGACGTCACAGTGACGATTACGGACAACAGTATCTCTACCACCCTCTTCTCCAAACCTACAGATAAAAACACACTACTAAGGGCAGACAGCCAACATCCAAAACCCCTTATTAGGGGACTCCCCAGATCACAACTATTGAGAACAGCCAGAATCCACAGCGATCATGCTACTTTAGAGGCTGAACTGAACAAAGTGGTAGAGAGGTTTCGAATAAGAGGATACGATGTAAGGTTGCTACAGGAACAAAAAATGGAAGTCCTGAACCTGGAACGGAAAAAGTTGCTCTCTAAGACCGAGAGGAGTCCCAAAGAAGTGATAACCTGGACAAGCAAATTCAGCACTTCCAGCCCGATTGCCCAAAGAGCCACGAGAGCGTTATGGCCCATAGTGGCAAGTGACGATAAACTCAGTTGCTTCAAATCTAAAAGGCCCATGTGTTGCTTCACTAAGGGAAAAAGCATCAAAGATAACGTGGTGCATGCAGACATCACTGGCTTCGGCACTGAAGCACCAAGGAATTTCCTGAGTAAAGCACCGGGATGTTACAAATGCTTGGGATGTACTACATGCAAGTACATGATGGTAGGAAACACGTTCAAACACCCTAGCAAAAATCGGGACTTCAAAATCAACCATGTGGTGACCTGTACTACTACACATATTATATACCTTATCATGTGCCCATGTGGACTAGGCTACGTGGGCAAAACCATTAGAGATCTACGCCAACGAATGGCACTACATCGCTCTGCCATCACAGCGGCAATTAAGAGTGGGAAATCGGAGCAACCTGTCGCCCAGCACTTTGTAGATAAACAACACCCTCTTAGCTCATTAAAGCAGATGGTGATCGATCATGTGCCCAGTAGTATAAGAGGGGGAGATAGACATGGCAAGTTGCTGAAGCTGGAGGCAAGATGGATCTTTAAACTAGAGACAATCAGACCGAAGGGCCTCAATGATCAAATCCTCTGGAACACGCTGGGGAAATGAGGAACCAAGAGAATTCATGGATAATCCCCGTCTCGTTACTGTACTCAACTACATTGTATAGATTCACGGGTGATTAGGAGTAAAGGGTGACTGGGCTACTAACAACCTCCCATGATTTATTCTAATTAATTTATCTCTATTAACATTCTATTCTTACTAGAGGTGGTGGATTTAGTCGACATAGTTAATCCTACAGCCTATTATGACATAGCTTAGAAGTTAAGATATTTTATGATGAATGTTTTATTCCAAAGAGGGTCATCCCTATTGCCATTACCATGTAGGCATGTTTATAAATAAACAGTCACTATTGTCACTATTTTGCACCCTGTAGGCCCCGGCGCAGCAGCGCAATGGTAAACGGCAGGGTCGCCTAGGCAACCGAGCCAGGAGCCAGACGCAATGCCATAGCAACGGGAGACCGGAAGCGGTGAGACGGCGCGGACGTGGCGTCACCAGCCCAGCGCCGGAAACCCTCAGGTCCCGGAGCGGATGAGCAGCGCGGGGAGGAATCTGCCTGACACGTGGTGGAGCACAGCTTTAAAGGTAAGAGGTTTGTCACTTACACTCATTCACACCTTGACAAAGGGGTTACGGACCCCGAAACGTTGGAACAGTGATTCAATAAACACACAAAGATTTTTTTCAAAGTCCTGGAGTGACGCTGCTATTTGTCTTAGTATATATATATATATATATATACACATAAAACAGAGGGCCCAGCACTCACCTTACTAAGCTCATTCACCTCTAAACATCAAAACATAAGTAAATGATGGGGTTTTAGTTTGTGGATTGTACAATGCATTTAAGCTTGCAGTCCAAACTTCACAGGGGCCCATCTCACTGCAAGTCCTACTCTGTCACCTTGTCTTTTAGAACCTGGCCATTGCTATCACATAAGAGACAAATTAAAATTGTGCTTCCAGGTTTAAAGCTCACCTGCCACCTAACTTTAAGAATCTATCACCTACACAGCTTACAAATCACCACTAGGGAAGCAGCTGACACAGGCCATTGCACCCCGACCTGGGTGTGGTGAGTGCAAGTGTGCACCCCATTTCTGGGATGTATATATATATAGATAGATAGATAGATAGATAGATAGATAGATATAGATATATATATATATATATATATAGAGAGAGAGAGAGAGAGAGAGAGAGAGAGGGAGAGAAAGTATATATACAAAAATGAAAAGAAAACCAAAACAAATAAAGAAAAGTAAGTATTGCAAGTATTGTGGTGGTTATTGTTAAATGGGCTTGAAAAACCCATTTTGACCAGTAAACAGGGTTTTTGACCTTTGATAACTCATGTCTGCGTAGTCTCCCCTGCTAAATATGTTGCATTCTAAAAGTATCTTTGTGGTGATTGAGCTTTTGTGGGTGGAACAAAACTAAGAATTATTAATCGGTGATAAACACTTCAGGACAATTCTCGCCAAAAAAATTTACAAAATTCTACAGCCGAAAGTGGAATGATGCGAACACTCATCTCCACAGATCACTTGTGAGGATATTGCTCACTTCTATGCATTAATAATCCTATACTCTTCTGTCTTCTAACATCAAGCAAGGCCATCATTTCAATTTTGTCATCCAATGTGCAGCCAAGTAGGACATCTCAGCAATGACAACAATAATAATAATCCTGTATCAGTCTAGCCTTATATACCGTTGTTTTTTCATCACAAAAGTGAATTTCATGTGTGGGCTGAAAGTGTATGGATGCGCTTCATATTGATCTTATGTCATCACCCAGAGCGAATGCTGTTTACACAAGATGGGTATACACTTCCTAGCAGTACAGGCTGAACACGAACACAGATTCCATTTCCCCAGACATGTCTAAGTCACTCAGGGCTAAGCACTCAGGAGCAAAGTGTTAATGCTGAGATTCTACAGGATTATGTTCTTTGTCTTATCTGGAGTAAATTAATTAACAGCAGAACCAGCAGATAAAAGGATAGGACAACTACTGCTTTCCAATACTGCCACCTGCAGGCAACAAAATGATGATGTGAGCATTCTAAAAAACGATCATGAATAAAAAAAAATCATTCTTAAGCAAGCAAGCATCAAGTGTCCTTGATAGAAATGTATTCAATGGCTCTTTTGTCAATTGAGATGTTCAAGTACACAAAATAATCAAAAGAAATGGAGGTTACAAAGACGTTGTGTTATATAGCTCATTATCTAACGTTACCGCATGGTGCTTCTCTTAGGATCACAGTTCCTTCAAAGTCAGTCGAAGAGAAAACATTTTAAGGGAAGTCCTTATGGTATTCCAGATGAATTGTAATAATGACGTCACTCTTCCATAATATTAAGGTTACTTTGCTACTTATTGTCTATTTGTGTTTAAACGATTCTTTTTGATATTTTGCCATATTGAAACATGAATAAAACATGCAACTGAAGTCTCTGCCATTGTGTTTTGATTACTATAGGTGTTAATTAGTTCAGTTAACCTTATGCAAAACATGTTCTTTATTTTCTGTGATACTGCGTCTGTACCAGAGGTTTGTACTTTTGTGATTCATTCCCTTCAGAGATACTGTATAAATACTTCAAGTGATGCACTTGGACTTGCTATCGATTGAAAACAGAAGATAAAGCCCTGGCACAGTTGCTTCATTAGAGCATGCTTAATGTCAGTGTGGCAAAATCACCTAAGGTGTGAGCCTGTGTCACCTTCACTGAATATCTATCACTGCTTGGACCCCTGAGGATTCCGCCAAATAACGCTATTGTACCCATATCCATCTACAAGGACCGAACAATACATCACTACGCACTACTGGTGAGGACATTCCTGTTGTATTGCCACACTACTGGAACAGTTATTCCTCCAGCGTCGTCATTTCAAGCATTTCGGCCCGGGGATTGTGCCACAACCCCAGGATAAGGGACATTCAAATGTGCGGACCCCATGAGGGACATTGGATAAAGCAGCAAGTGATTAACAACATAAGTATGGTGACTATGAGCTCATTAGTGCAGTGAGACCTATCTCATTTTATTATATTATTCTTGACATTTTATTGTAATTTTAAGATTAAATAATACTGTAATTTTGACAATCCATCTCAGTCAGCGCTGTCTTATTTTGGTTATTTTTATACAGTATAATGGACCTGGTGGACACTGTCAGCAGACTGCTAAACTACTAGTATAAAAAAAAAGCCACCACAGGTATACAATGTAGATGGATGGATAGTATACTTTATGGATGACGAGTGACGACACAGAGGTAGGTACAGCAGTTGCCTACCGTACTGCTATATACAGTATAATGGACCTGGTGGACACTGTCAGCAGACTGCTAAACTACTAGTATAAAAAAAAGCCACCACAGGTATACAATGTAGATGGATGGATAGTATACTTTATGGATGACGAGTGACAACACAGAGGTAGGTACAGCAGTGGCCTACCGTACTGCTATATACAGTATAATGGACCTGGTGGACACTGTCAGCAGATTGCTTAACTACTAGTATAAAAAACAAAACCACCACAGGTATACAATGTAGATGGATGGATAGTATACTTAATGGATGACGAGTGACGACACAGAGGTATGTACAGCAGTGGCCTACCGTACTGCTATATACAGTATAATGGACCTGGTGGACACTGTCAGCAGATTGCTAAACTACTAGTATAAAAAAAAAAGCCACCACAGGTATACAATGTAGATGGATGGATAGTATACTTTATGGATGATGAGTGACGACACAGAGGTAGGTACAGCAGTGGCCTACCGTACTGCTATATACAGTATAATGGACCTGGTGGACACTGTCAGCAGACTGCTAAACTACTAGTATAAAAAAAAGCCACCACAGGTATACAATGTAGATGGATGGATAGTATACTTTATGGATGACGAGTGACGACACAGAGGTAGGTACAGCAGTGGCCTACCGTACTGCTATATACAGTATAATGGACCTGGTGGACACTGTCAGCAGACTGCTAAACTACTAGTATGTAAAAAAAAAAGCCACCACAGGTATACAATGTAGATGGATGGATAGTATACTTTATGGATGACGAGTGACGACACAGAGGTAGGTACAGCAGTGGCCTACCGTACTGCTATATACAGTATAATGGACCTGGTGGACACTGTCAGCAAACTGCTGAACTACTAGTATAAAAAAAAGCCACAGGAGTGTTTTTCAGGCAGACAAACGTATACTGGTGGTCACTGTCAGCAAAACTCTGCACTGTACTCCTGCTATAGCTGCTCCCCAGTCCCCACAATTAAGCAGTGTGAGCACTCAGCACAGATATATCATGCAGCACACTGAGCACAGATATGGTATGGAGCGTTTTTTTCAGGCAGAGAAGAGAACGGATAAAAAACTGGTGGTCACTATCAGCAAAACTCTGCACTGTACTCCTCCTAACAGCTGCTCCCCAATCCTCCCCACAATAGTAAAATAAACAAGCAAAGCAAAGCAATCAGATCAACTGTAGTGTCTCGTATAAACGGAGAGGACGCCAGCCACGTCCTCTCCCTATCAATCTCAATGCACGTGTGAAAATGGCGGCGACGCGCGGCTGCTTATAGAATCCGAATCTCGCGAGAATCCGACAGCGGGATGATGACGTTCGGGCGCGCTCGGGTTAGCCGAGCAAGGCGGGAGGATCCGAGTCTGCTCGGACCCGTGTAAAAAAAGGTAAAGCTCGGGTGGGTTCGGTTTCTCGGAAACCGAACCCGCTCATCACTAATAGATAGTTACAAGTTCGACACTTAATAGGTCGAAATCATAGGGTTGTCAGTCAAAAGTTCGACAATGGTAACAAGGTCAGTCAACCAGTCGACAGTCAAAAAGTCGTTACTCAAAAGGTCAACACACACGTGGTTGATACAAGTTTTACAACGCAAACTTAGGAACCGAGTGATTATAACACTGTGTATATAAAAATTATTTTTATTAAATAAAATATGATTCTACAGTATATATACATTTTTACAATATCTAAATTTCATAAGAGTAATCCCTAAAATGCATTTTGTAATGCTATGGGAAATAATATATGTAAATATAGTGTACAACCTATTACCGGTAAACGTAGACGAAAGACATACTACATATAACACATATAATGGATATAATAGATAACGTATAGAAACACCAATGGTGGTATGTTAATACAAAGAGCATTATTGGCCAAGTCCATTGTTTGTATCATCTAATACCATTGAGATTGTAGCACATTAGCACTTATTATAAGATGTTGCTGGCTAGGGGGTGCACTTTTTTTGCGGCATACTCCCTCTGTCTAATAGTATAAGGTGCTAGCAAGTTCTAATATAAAGTATATTACTACTGAAGTCAATTCAGCACCAAGGAGAGTCCAGGGGTTGCACTCGTCTAAGTCAGTCAATAGAAAAAAAAGCAAGTGTAGCGATCCACTGAACTAAAATTGTGGCGAGCGAAGCAAGCCCGCGAGGAGACGCGTTTTACACATTCCGGCTAAATGTTTAAAAACACATAATAACATTAAAACATGTTTTACTTTTTATGTCAACTTTTTTCATCTTGACCTTTTGACCCTGTTGACTGTTGACCTTTTGACCAAGTTGACATTTTGACCCTGTTAACTTAATGATTGTCAAACTTTACAATGTTTTTCCTCTGTAACACACCCTGCCAGGCTTGGGTGCCAGTCTTCATGTGATGAAAATGGTTTTAGTCAGGGACTTATTCTGAGCCATGTAGGACTGATTACAGTGAAATCAGATTGTGGGGGAGATGTATAAAGCTTGGAGAGACAAGTCACTACTTTGACTTACTGTACTGTATACACTGTTGATTTTGGATGTATTTATTTAGTGAGGATTGCCCATGTGGAAGATCAAAGATTCATCAGAGTCACAAACCTAATAATACACCCTGATAACAATGAGACCAGATCTACTTGCATCAGACACTGAAATTAATTTATCTACACAGGATCCGCTGTTCGAGTTACCTCTACTTTCTCCAACATCAACAAAAACATAAATTGTTTGGCTGTCAAGATTTAATGTACAGTATTTATCTGTAACTTTAAATGTTCTCTTTTAATCTTTTTAACGTAAGGTCTATACATGTAATTTATATATATACATGTTGCTGTCATTTTATAACCTATTCATTTTGGGCATGATTTATCACAATCCGTATTACAAAAGTGGATGTGCTAAAATATTTTCCTAAATTTGCAACATGAAATAAAAATGTACATGTGAATTTAGCAAGAAGCTGTAAGCAGAGTAGTAGCTTACGTGGTCAATCTGCTTCCAGGTTTGGTATGCAATGCATATATGTCAACGAGGGCTGACAGAGAGGGACAGGGGCTCCCTGTATTGTAAATTTGTAAAGCAGTAGCCCATAGACTACTATAGACTAACATCATCTTCAGGCGGCATTAGCTGCCAGACCAAGCTGCAGAGACCAGTACTCTGCATTCTGGAGCTTGGTAAATCCAAACTTGTTACTTAGGGCTGGCTCTTCCATTAGACTTTAGCTGCCTATGGATGTCGGGACCTGTTAGCTGCACCTTCCCCAGGAATAGAGGTCCACTCACCTCAGATCTAACCTTTTCTTTGATGCCGGCACCATCTTGGAGACCCTGCCTGCCTGCTGCCTCCTAGATCTCTTTCCCACTGGTGACATAACATTAGTCCTGCGGGGGTGAGCATGTTGAGATATGGTGGGTACACACTTGTAGATATATTTGTAGATCAGTGGATCTGCAGATATATCTATAGGCGGAGTGGGCAGTGTGTTGTGCATATACACTGCCGAATCAGTCGTGACTGACGTCACGAAGTGGGCGGCCATTTACAGTCACTGCCGACTGCCGCAACATGTGTACGGGTGGTCGGCTGACCGCCTGTACATACACAACGATGCACAATGACCATGTGTGCTGAGGGATGACGCACTATTTCTGTGAATAACGGCTTCACAGACATATCGTTGGTACACACTGGCCGATAGGCCAGTGATATATCAGCCGTTTAATAGACTGTTTTTTTCCCCATTTACATTTTTTCATATAACATCATTGTTATGTTGGAGCAAATATAAGTGTATATGTGCTCTGCTTTTATAGTTGTTGTTATTAATAATAATAATAATAATAATAATAATAATAATAACTTGTCAGAGGGTTCAACATATTTATACATATAGTATGTTCATTACAGGTTGAGTATCCCTTATCCCTTATCCAAAATTTTGGGTCCCCTACTGAGATAATGACATATATATTATGTGTATGTATAGATATATTATATAGATATATAATATAATATACATATATATGTGTCATTATCTCAGTAGGGGAACAAAAAAATTGTGATTTTGGATAAGGGATACTCAACCTGTATTATAATTGTTTTTGGGTAACAATTACATTGTTATTTGGGTATACTGTACTTTCACCGATGTGTCCTCATACACCTAGACACTGTACCCAACACTAGACACTGTACCCAACACTAATGGTGTCTGGATCACAGTGCTGCTTAGCCGACACTGTAATCTACTGACTCGTAGTAACTGTATGCGAGGGCTGGTGCCTGAGGTGAACTGCAGTGAGAAGAGTCCCTGTCTGTAAGGGCTCTGGTTTGAGCAATGGACAGGGAGATGCACTAAAGCTGGGTGGACAGGCCACATCAGTGAGGCAGTGGTAGGTGGTTGATGATCATTTAGTACAGGATATGGTATAGGATGAAGGGGTGATGGCAACTAAAAAAACAAAACAGTGGGGGGGGGGGTACAGTGTTGGGGTATGGAGGTAAAGTGGGCTAACAGCAAAAGGTGAAAAAAGAAAGTAAAGGGAAAGTGGGGGAAAAAACAAAGCAATGGAGCGGCATCAAAACAACAAAAAGATTAGATAAATCAGCACAATGAAACAGATTATACTCAGGCAAGGACTTTCCAGCTGAACAGGTGTAGCACAAAATGTAAAGGTATCTTATATAGTAACACAAACAAACAAACAAACCTAACAACCCTATAGGCTAAGAAAGAACTAATCAAGAAACACAACTAAGCAGTAAATCTTCCTAGTAACCAGTGACTATTACTAGCTAATTACAAAAAAAATAAGAAATAATGTAACCTCAAGCTTACACAGCTCTCAACTAATCTTAAATATGCATTCAGAGCCATTGAGAGCAAGGATGGGCACGAGTACTGTGGATGTGTGGCCAAATCTGGGAGGCATGGCCACGCACACTCAAAAAAGGAATGGAGAGAACTGTGCCCAGCAGAACTTCTGGTTTCTGAGTGAATCCGAGTGTCGACTCGGGTTTTTCAACCTTGCTCTGATTCCAGAATGAAGCAAAACGTAATTTTCCCAGCATCAAATCTCATGTGTTTTGTATTCGATATAAGTTATAGTTAGGGTTGGAACATCCAATTTACTTTCATTTTGGTTAAGTGTGTCACACTGATGCTGTAACTTTACTGCAGCATTAACCCTTGGTGCACACTGTTGTTTTTGTGTTGTTTTTTTTGTCAATGTCCGCAGTGCAGCCCAGAGCTCCTAATAAAAGGGTAGCATTAATCCTTTGTGCACACTGATACTGGTTCTCTTTGCCGAATGTCAGGCAGTCCATTTGAGTTCTGGGAGGAATAAAAGTCTATTTGGAGGCCATTGTACAAACTTGCATTGGTGTACTTAAGCTGCTTGCCCTCCTTTGTGTACTTGGAAAGAGTTTTCAGCACAACTTGGGATCTTGTGAGTGATCAGTGTAGGAGGCTACTTCTTAAAATGTGAAAGAACTGATGTTCATAAAAATGAACTACAAATTCCATGGAAGACCTTCCCTGCCAATAAGGCATCCATTCATTATTGCAATTAGCCATAATTAAACAACCTTATAACTCTACATGAAATAAAACCACGGACAATAACTACTTTGATTAAAGGTCACAGCTATTATTAATTATGACCTAATTAGAATTTCTCAAAAGGTGGCCAAGAAGATGCAACAAGGCCAGCTCCAGCCAAACTAAAATAAACACAAAATGAGGGATGACTAAAATGCCCCTCTTGAAGACGCAACTGCAATGTGTAGGACTCACCTCTCATTAATCGAGCATAGTATGAGTGCCTCCGCACAAAGGTACCCAAGTCCCTTTGCAGAAGTAGGACACCTGGCCTAACTTCAAAGGGGTAAGTGCCCAACAGCGACTTCTTGGATCACATTTACACCTATATATAATTAAGCTTAACCACTCCCACTAAAATTCCTATAGGCCATCAAAATATCTAATGGAAAAAATCCTAATTTATACAAAATCTGGCTAGTAACCTTAGCCAAGCATAAAAATATCAGGACTTATACAGCCCTCATCTACCTTTATGTCAAAGAACAGAGACTTCTGTAATAGTGAATTCCAGTCGGGATGAGTTAATATTGTGTGGTTATGATGATGTAAACACTGATGAGGATGAGGATGACAACATATTCCCACTGTAGTAACAAAACAACACTGTTAGCTGCCTAACGCCCATTGTTAGCATGTTTTTAGGAGGTTTAAACAAACCACTTCAGCCACAAAAGTGGCAGTCCCTGTTGCTGAAGTGTTTAACTGTGCATGTCCTTTTTAATATCCAACATAAGGATGGGTAGGAGGGCCCAAGGACAATGCCATCTTGCACCACTTTTCTTTTCTGCCACTGCTGTATGGAAATGCTTCATACAGTAGATGTGCTATAAACTGCCATGTGCTTGTGCCACTGATGTGTTGCTTAGTAACCAGCAAGCTCGCTGCAGCCTTTGGCCAATATTGGTGAAAATAATATTATGAGCTGTGATGTGGTCAAAATTGACTGGAAATTAACGGTACCGAGGTTAATATAATACTATAGGAACAAAAAGGCCAAATTTATGTAATTTTAGCTGTTTAAAAAAAAAATACAGATCCAAAACTAAATCCAGACCACGTGAGGGTGGTTTTGTCAAGTTAGAACCAAAACATGACATTAATACAGATCCAAAACTAAAACACTATATGTACTGTACTATATGCTGCTATGGGGGCAGCCACATGCTGCAAAGAGGAGACATTTGTCTCCCTCAACAGTGCAACTGTCCTGGGTCCCTCCACTAACCTGGGCCCAGGTAAACAGTACCAGTGCCAGGCTTTGTGAGCATGCATAGTTGCATTATTAGGTACTATAAGAATAGACTGGCTAAAATTGAGACAGAACCTTTGACACTGAGAAATTCTTCCAAGTGACAAAAAAGTTATTTCTTAGGTTTTCAGGGCAATTCACAGTGGTGCTAACTTATAAAGTACAACATGTTCTTCATCTAATACAAAAGCAGCTGTGGTCCTGACTGTGCTTAGACTTACAGTCTGGTACATAGTTTTTTTTTATGAATAAGAAGCTGCCTTAGCGGAAGATCAACAGTTTTAACACTGGGGAGCTTATGTAGTAGCCTGCAAGGGTTGGCATGGATATCTCAGCGGACAGGATGCTGGCGGTAAAAATACCAACCGCAGCATCCCAATTATCAAAATCCCACCAGGAAAAGGTAAGTATACTTACCTTCCCCCAATGGTCAACTAATCCTCCCTGTTTGCAGCCTAAATCTAATCCTCCCCCTGCCCCAGCAGCCTATCCCTCCCCAGTGGTGCCAAACCCTAACCCCCCACTCCCCTCAGTCTAACCTTAACCTCCCCAGGCCACAGCCTGACCCTAACCATCCCCCCCGCAGCCTAAACCTAACCTCCACCCCCCTCCATCCTGGCTTTCCCGCCCGGCAGTGTAGCAATCAAGATCCCAGATGTCAGGATGCCAACGTCGGGATTGTGATCCCTGTCCTTATTTTGGCACCAGCATTCCGTTATGTGTCTGGATTCCGGCATCTGTATTTTGACAGCCTGGATCCCGTTTGCAAGATGCACAGCGGTAATAAGTGTCGGCTGTTGCCTGTGGGCTGCAGCGCATACCACACTTTGCATGGGGGGTGGGGGGTCTGGTTAGCAGATATAAACATACATGCAATGTTATATGTAAAATATGTGCTGGCTGCCTTCCCCAGTATCAGCATCACTGTGGATCACTAGCCAATGGGAGTAATTTAAAGGATTAAACCAAGCTGGTTTTGAGTGGTAGGCAGGGCTGTGATGGAGCTATTTACTGCACCAGGCCCTATGGACCTCTTGGAGATACCAGAGGTGTAAATAAACTCAATACAAGTACAGTGACTGTATACAGAAATGTGAATAACACACACAGAAATCAGACTTGCCAACATTAGGACCTTTGTCCTAATAAAAAATGTTCTCTCTATGTCCTAACATCCTACGTAATTTACTCTTACAGTTATTATGGTTGTATTGTGCTGAATGAACTTATTGCTCTGTTAAAAGACAGCCTTCTCATCAATTAACTCAATAGCTGCAATAATAACTTAAGTGGGAAGTTTAGAGCATTTTTTTTATCAGGTTGAAGGGTTTATGCTGGAGAGTCGGAGAACACACAAACACAAAAGGTACATTACTGCAATTTGAAATCAAATGCAGTGAAAATGCTAAGAATGGCCTAAAGGAATCATGTAAGTGAAAACTCAGATGTCATGCTGTATACTTATAGAGTTACTTCATGAATATCTCATTTGCAGTTGCCACATTGCAAATGAATGTTTATAAACATCATGTAAAGTCGGCAGCATTGTCATCATTAACTTACAGCATTCAGTGCTGCTTTCTTTGGTTCCAGACTTCATACAGCCAGAATGAAGTCATGAATTGTTCTAAATTATAGATGCCTGTGTAGGTGGAAGGACACATTTTTTGAGCACATACACAAAAAAAGAGATTAAACAATCAAAAATATGTTTCCTGTCAACAGTAAAACACACCAAATCATTAGTCTTGCCAATAATAAGCATTAAAAGGCTAGCATTGATATTGTATGGGTTCTATGGTTAATGCTGTACAGCCACCTATAAATTGGCCATACATTCCTTTAAATCAGGATGATAATGAATTACACAGATTCTGTGGCTGGCTGACTTCAAACCTGCATTTTATCTGATTCTAATCAGCCACAGAACCTGTGTAATCCATGATTAAAGAGACTATAGGCTATATTCAATTAGTGTCGGATCCTCTCCGACGAATTGGCATTGTCGAAAATGGGCCAAAAACTTGTTGGAAACACCCGCAAATTCGACAAAAAACGCGGATTAGCGGCTAATCTGCCGATCCACGTGTCTTCCGTCAAGTCGCCAAAATGGCACTGGACTTGAATAGGTTGAATCCAGATTCAACATAAAAAAAATTCAGAAAGTGCCATTTTTCCGACTTGTCGGAAATTCCAACACTAATTTAATTTACCATATATAACCCCAGTACGGTAAACCTACCTATAAGCTGCTATGTTTTACATGATGCAGAACATAGTGGGTTTTTTTTTGCTAGGGGTACTATTTGGCTAAAATAATATAAATTAACCCTTTCAAGACCTAACACATAATTAATACAAATTTCAAATATTACTTTACCAACACGACATTTGCTGTGACTAAAAGAATAACTTTTAGAAATGCCTCTTAGTAGTTTCTGTAAATGGATCACTTCTTCACAGGAAGCCCCAGACGAATGTCAGTTACTCAGAGACACCTCCCACTGCAGCAGCTAATGATCACAATACAGATGGTGTTTGCAGGAGAGGAGTTTCCCCTGGTATAGACCTGTAGGCTGTATCTCAGATTAGACAGCAACATAGCTTCATACAGTATAAGTGACTCTTTCTGCACCAAACTACTTTAAATATCGCTGCTGACATAGCGTAGCCCTTTGCTTAAAATAAAAGCATCCCACCAAGGAGTTAAACACTTTCTTCCCTTTTAGTGAAGCTGATGTAAACGCCATTTTTAATTTATACCTCTATTGCTGCCATCTGTTTACACAAAAATCCTCAATTTAAGATCTTTTTTCTAACCTCAGTGCATTTCTTGTTTGGTGCGGTTTTGCACCTACCTCCCACTGGTGTCCTCATTGTCGTGACTATTTCCTGCTATAGTCTAATTGAGTTGGTGTCATTTAAAGGGGGGATTACACTCTCAGGTAATCACAAAATGTGCAAGTAATGCAAAGCATCCTGGAACAGTCCTTATTCTTGGCATTGGTCAAAGCTCAGGCACTCTCCAGTTAGCGACTGACTTTATTTTAACTCATTCTCCACCACTGCGTTGTATGAATGATAGTATACATACAAATGGAAGAATATTGGATGTTTTTTTTTATCATTTACATTTTCTGCCTTTGAGAGAATAGCTTTGCTTTTATACTATATAGTTTAATTTACAATGTACCACAGTTCTCTTATAACCTACTAAGGAAATTTGATATAGGCAGACATTGAAAGGGTTAATCTCGTAACCCTCCCAGGCATAGCTGGCACAGAGCAGGCTGTAAGATTTAAGCAGGAGGGAGGCCCATCCATTAACATTATGACAGGCTTTTCAAAGATTAATCTTGGATTTTTTTATTCCGCACTGGAGGGGCATCAGCAACGCCTCATCTTTAATTCATCAGAGTTCCTGATTAATACCTGTCAGCTTTCAATCAGACATAAGGATCTTAAAATGAAGCAGAAAACTCAGATGAGAAGCAGCTACATGATGGGGGAAAGTATTTATAAGAGAAAATGTTGCAAGAGAACAAATGTTTTAACTAAACTGCTTGACTAATCAAGGTATTTGGTGTTGCCCATATCTTAGATTTTATTCCAGTTTTAAGTTGTTACAAGGATCCCAGAAAATGTCTCTAATATAATTTTGTGTTCAGTTCCCTTTACTGTATATTCAATTCTCTCATTTCTTTAACACAGAAATACAACTGGACTTTGATCAGGAATATAATGAGAAGTGTAGTATCATATGATCACTAATTAGTCTCCAAACATATCCTAAATGCTATTCAAATATTATCTAATTTTGTTCCAGTAAAGCGAATCTGACATAGTAAAATTGAGGGTCTAGTTCTCAAAAAGCATCAAAGAAGAGCGTTCTATAGCCTTTTATCACAGCTGCAGTATTCACCATGATGCTGGGCAGGTGAGAGGTACTCAGTGCCCAGGTGATTCTGGTCCTGCTAATGTAAGCATACCTTTTCACCCAGCCAGTTAGGCTCCTTCTGCACACATGTGACCCTTGTCTTGCCCTGTATGGTATATTTTTATAAAGATCAATTTTAATTGATTTCAGATCAATTAAAATTGATCTTAATCAATGTTGGGCTTTCAGGGCTAAAAACTCACATTGACTAGCAGATGATTTTTTTAATATTCATTTTTAAATGTTAGTTAATATACCCTATTAGTGTTCCACAGGCTTCCAGTGCAGATTCAAGAAAAATTAAGAAATCTAGGCAAGAGATGATAAGGATCTAGGTCGACAGTAACTAGGTCGACACTATCACACTATTGGTCGACAGTAACTAGGTCAACAGGGTCTCTAGGTCGACATGTTCTATTTTTGAACTTTTTCATACTTAACGATCCACATGGACTGTGATTGGAATGGTAATCTGTGTCGAGCGAATTGGTAGCGGAGCACTAATTGGGGTTCCTGGTCACTCTACGAAGAAAACGACACAAAAAAACCTCATGTCGACCTTTTGACCTGTTGACCTAGACCCTGTCAACCTAAAGACCCTGTCGACCTAGAGACCATGTCAACCTAGTTACTGTCGACCAATAGTGGTCGACCTGGACACTGTCGACCTAGTTACCATCTACCTTCCATACCACACCCGAATTTTAGTAGCTTCCAGAAAGGACCTTATCCTGATAATATTATGGAGGTAGAAGTGACAAGATTGGGCTAGGCTCTGAATATGGGGGTGAAAGAGAGGTCAGAGTCAAGGATAACACCTGTGTGTGGGCTTGGTAGACAAAGGAGAGAGATGGTGAGATGGATGAGAAGGATGGGGAATATGGCAGGCAGAAGGTAATGATTCCCAATTTAGACATATTTGAATATGGCTCAAATGTATTAAGCCTTAACAAGAGATAAAGTGGAGACAGATAAAGTGATAACTGGCCAGCCAATTAGCTTCCAACTGTCATTTTTCAAACACAGCCTGTGATATGGCAGCTAGCTGATTAGCTGGTCATTTATCACTCTTTATCCATCTCCACTTATCTCTTGTTAAGGCTTAATACATTTGGGGCTAAATGCAATAGGGTCCGAGTTGCCAAAGGTTCGGGATTTTGTCCGATAATGGCAATATTTTTAAAGCGGCAATCATTTAGAAGGCAGTTCGCTTTAAAAATATGGCCTTCTTGGACGAAATCCCAGACCTCTGGCAACTCGGACCCTAATACATTTGCTCCATCAAGTTTAAGGATATAATGGTTTATTCAAACGTAGATAGAAGCAGCAGCAGGGTCTATGCCAGGGTCACATCTATGGGTGGGTGGAGGTGTGGGATGTAGTTAGGTAGTAGCAGCAGGGCCCATGCTATGGTTATATTTATTAACTACCACCAGGCCGGTAGCTAGATAATTAGCAATAGGTCTTTCTCATCATGCTGGTGCCACTTTATTCTAACACCTGTGCATTAAATGTGCTCCCTGTGCAGCTTGGTGTGGGTAGGAGCAGCCACTCATGTTCCACTCCTGACATGTAACGGTGACAATAGGGAGGGAACCCTGACAAGGCAGAGAAACACATACACACACTTGCGACCCCAACTCCCCCTCCCATGACTGCAACTCACTCCCCTTTTACCGCCCTGACTACCACCACCACCACTGGTCACACGGTGCGATGCCCTCCTAGAAGTGACGTGTGGTGAGGTGAGGCCGAGCCTTTCCTGTCACACTCCAGTATACTCCAGAAATTTGACTATAAAATTACATGAAAAATACAAAGAATATATTATAAATATCTTCTTTGTATTATTCTAATAATTTTTATAGTCAAAACCTGCCTACCTTTTCTGCAAGATGTAGGTACTAGCCCGGCAGTCGGGATTCCAGTGGTCAGAATACCGATGCCGGGATCCCGACCGCTGAGAATGGCGACATCTGCAACAAAGCTATTCTCACTCGTGGGTATCCATGACACACACAGAGTGGGGACAGAACTTGTGGCGAGTGCAGCGCAGCGTGTGCAGCAAGCCCGCAATGGCTTTCTATCGCTTGCCCCGCTACCGGGAAGCTAGGGTCAGTATTCTGACCTCCGGGATCCCGACCGTTGGGATTCCATTCCCAACCCCTTTTCCGCACATCTCTGATCAAAACTTAGCAAATTTCCAGCACTAAATACTGCTGCACATTTGTATAGGGGCCCTCATTCCGAGTTGATCGCTCACTAGCTGCTTTTAGCAGCAGTGCACACGCTAGGCCGCCACCCTCTGGGAGTGTATCTTAGCTTAGCAGATGTGCGAACGAAAGGTTAGCAGAACTGCTTGAAAATCTTTTCATGCAGTTTCTGAGCAGCTCAAAACTTACTCCTACCTTGCGATCACCTCAGTCAGTTTAGTTCCTGCTTTGACGTCACAAACACGCCCTGCGTTCGGCCAGCCACTCCCCGTTACCACAGGCACGCCTGCGTTTTTATCTGTGACGCCTGCGTTTTTCAGCACACTCCCCGAAAATGCTCAGTTACCGCCCAGAAACACCCACTTCCTGTCAATCACTCACTGATCAGCACTGCGACTGAAAAGCGTCGCTCGACCTTGTGTAAAACTGCATCGTTTTGTGTGAAAGTACTTTGCGCGTGCGTACTGTGGCCCGTACGCATGCTCAGAAATGCCGCTTTTTGAACTAATCGCCGCGCTGCGACCGAAAGCAGCTAGCGATCAACTCTGAATGAGGGCCAATGCCTGCATAAACCCATTGGCTCATATATTGGATGGAACGTAATGAAGTCCAAGTTTGGTGGCCATGTGGGATGCAGGCCAAACTCTGATGTTTTTTTTAAGGGGCAATCATGTACAAGGCATGGTTTAGCCTTGCACATGATCGCCCCTTTAAAAAAAGTCAGCGTTTGGCTCGCATACAGCACGGCTTCAGAACTCAGACTTCATTACATCCCGCCCATTGTGTGTAAATCTGGCTCTGGTACTAGCCAGTGCCTCCACAGCCATTTACCTCAACGCACATCACTGCTTACAAGATGCAGAGCTCTCCCCCCCACACCCCCACCCCGATCCAGTGCCCAGAGGAGAGGCCACGATAATGCGGCTGCAGAGCATGGGGCAGCACATACTTTACAGAGTGCGGGGGAGCCAGCAGCAGCAGAGTAGACTCCTAGTGTTGCTGATTCCCCCGAGTGCCCATCAGAAAATAGAATCTACCAGTCAGTTTTGTCCATTGATGGGATTGTGATATGAACAATAACATACAATAACATGACGGATTCAATATGATATCAGGAGACCGACGCCGGGATCCCGACAGCTAGAATAATTGCGGCGAACGCAGTGTGTCCAAACGCGGGTTGTGGCGTGTACCAACACCCGAGTGGGGATTCCGGGAATCCCGACCACCGGTATTGCACCTGGTGTCGGGATTCCGGCGTTGGTATCCTGACAGCCGGGATCCCAGCAGCTGCCAACTTGATTACCTCCCAACATGACACAGTAGGTGAAGATGAAACTACAAAAATGAGCTTACAATCTTAGAAGTGGAGGAAAATACTGATACATAAGATTGTGAGGAAACAATTGAAGCTATTGGTGGTAGTACATGTTCATGGCTAAAGCCACTGTAATCATTCTTGGCTTCAGGCAATATGCATACTATTAAGTTACTACTATTTTTTATCATTTTTAGATAGCAGCTACATATGTCTAAGGGGTCTATTTACTAAGCCATGGATGGAGATAAAGCCGCTGGAGATAAAGTACCAGCCAATCGGCTCCTAACTGCCATGCCACAGGCTGTGTTTGAAAAATGACAGTTAGGAGACGATTGGCTGGTACGCCGGGGTCTATTCATGAAGCAGTGAAAAGTGTGGAGAAGTGAGCCACTGGAGAATCAGCATTGTAGTAACATTTTTAATTTGCATACTATACTATACTATTGTACGGAGCAGCTGATTGTTGCCATGGGCAACATCTCCACAGGCTCACTTCTCCAATCTTTTCACTGCTTCATGAATAGACCCCTCTATCTCCAGCGACTTTGGGCCTAATTCAGATCTGATCATAGCATCAAATTTGTTAGCAGATGGGCAAAACCATGTGCACTGCAGGGGGGGCAGATATAACATGTGCAGAGAGAGTTAGATTTGGGTGGGTTATATTGTTTCTGTGCAGGGTAAATACTGGCTGCTTTATTTTTACGCTGCAATTTAGATTTCAGTTTGAACACACCACACCCAAATCTAACTCTCTATGCACATGTTATATCTGCACCCCCCTGCAGTGCACATGGCGGGTCATTCCGACCCGATCGCACGCTGCGCTTCGTCGCAGCCGTGCGATTGGGTCGGAACTGCACATGCGCTGCGTCCGCATTGCGCAGGCGCATCTTTGCTAGCGGCCAGGTAGCGATGCTGCTAGCAAAGAAAGCGGCGACCGCAAGAAGATTGACAGGAGAAAGGCATTCCGGGGCATCAACTGACCGTTTTCTGGGAGTGGTGTGGCGAACGCAGGCAGGTCCAGGCGTTTGGAGGGCGGATGTCTGACGTCAATTCCGGGACCATCAACGCTGGATTCATTGCACAGGGTAAGTAACTCAGACCCTGGTCTTGTTCTGCACAAAACTTTTTTTGCACAGCAGGGCTGCACAAGTGATTGCAGCCTTGCTATGCAAAAAAACACTCCTCCATAGGCGGTGTCTAGTTGATCGTATGGGCTGCAAAAAGTTGCAGCGTGCGATCAACTCGGAATGACCCCCATGGTTTTGCCCATCTGCTAACAAATTTGCAGCTACGATCAGGTCTGAATTAGGCCCTTTATCTCCATCCAAGTATTAGTAAATAGACTCCTAAGTGCTTTACAAGTATGTGTAATCATTTAGATCATCCAGGCATTCTCAATCACACGGAAAAAGAGAGATGATAGCGCTAACAAGTTTGACTAAACACAGGTGTTTTTCCATAAAATAAATCACATTTATTCAGTGATACTAGACATGCAATCATGAATAGTTATACACATTTAAAACCATATATAAAAATAGCCTCTTATAGCCAGTCTCTAGCCCACGACACTAGATGTAAATCGAGCACACCTATTCAAAATAATAGAGTCCCTGTGACCGGTCACAATATCAACAGGATCCTTGATACTAATTTGCAGACGTGTCCAATCTTATGGTATAGTTACCAATGCTTTTGTGGATTAGCCGGGTATCCCACCTAGCGAAGGTCCAGAGGCTTGTCTCCGTTCCGACACAGATGTTTGGTGGTTCTCCCTGTATTAATTTTCCACGTCCATAGATGAAATATGTCCGCAAGGACAACGGCTGTCAAGGTATCCTGAAGGTGGCTTTAGGTTGTCAGGGTGAAGACTGGTCTCCTAACGCGTTTCGCTGGCGTCTTAGCAGCTTTATCAAAGACCTTTGATAAAGCTGCTAAGACGCCAGCGAAACGCGTTAGGAGACCAGTCTTCACCCTGACAACCTAAAGCCACCTTCAGGATACCTTGACAGCCGTTGTCCTTGCGGACATATTTCATCTATGGACGTGGAAAATTAATACAGGGAGAACCACCAAACATCTGTGTCGGAACGGAGACAAGCCTCTGGACCTTCGCTAGGTGGGATACCCGGCTAATCCACAAAAGCATTGGTAACTATACCATAAGATTGGACACGTCTGCAAATTAGTATCAAGGATCCTGTTGATATTGTGACCGGTCACAGGGACTCTATTATTTTGAATAGGTGTGCTCGATTTACATCTAGTGTCGTGGGCTAGAGACTGGCTATAAGAGGCTATTTTTATATATGGTTTTAAATGTGTATAACTATTCATGATTGCATGTCTAGTATCACTGAATAAATGTGATTTATTTTATGGAAAAACACCTGTGTTTAGTCAAACTTGTTAGCGCTATCATCTCTCTTTTTCCGTGTGGTAGTATCAGTTTTATGAGAGATTGACTGTCTCTCACTGTGGTAGCAGCCTAGAGAACCAGCACAAGTCTTAGCGCCAGAACTTGTATTAAGCAATTAATACTATTTTTCATTCTCAATCACACACACACAGACACGCTTCTGTTACTTTTGTCAGATGCCAATCAATACACTAATACAGTATATCTTTGGACTGTGGGGGCTTCATTTACTAAACTGTGGGTTTGCAGGAGTGGGGATGTTGCCCATATCAGTTAGATTCTACTTATCATTTATCTAATACTTCTAGCAATAGCTACACTTCTATAAACCTGCAACTCAGTAAATACAGTATACCCCCTGCTGTATGTGGCTTTGAGATTCCCATGTCTTTCTTCTCCCACTTCAAACTGTAGGAACATGGGGGAGAACATGCTGTAGCAAAGCATCAATGCTAACCACTGTATAACCATACTGTCTCATGGGCAGCATCCCAGTGGTCGGGAAAAAGTTTCCGGAATCCCGACGCAGGTCACAAGACTGACACCGGGATCCCAACATCGATCACAATGCTGGTGCCAGAATCCCCACTGCAGCATCCCGAACGTAAGTATGCCAAGTAGGGTTAGGGTTAGACTTTGGGGCGGGAGGTAGGGGAAGGTTAGGTAGAGGCTGCAAGTGGAGGGTTAGGGTTAGGCTGTGTGGGGGGAGGTTAGGGTTAGTTTTTGGAAATGGAGTGTTAGGTTTAGCAACTAAGAAGGGGTTGTTAGGCACTAAGTGGGGACGGTCAGGGTTACATTGTGGGGTGAGAAGGTTATGGTTCAGCACCATCAGGGAGGGTTAGGGTTAGGCTATGGAGGAGGGTGGTGGTTAGGGTCAAGCTGTGGGAAAGGAGGGTAAGGGGGGAGAGGGGGTAGGGTTAGATTACTTACCTACCAGGTGTTGGGATTCTGCACATTCGGATGCCGCTGTCGGCATCCTGACTGCTGGGATCCCAATATCATTTCTGCCTTATTTAATGATTGTAAGTACATAGGGGGCAATTCAGACCTGACCGTAGCAGCAAATTTGTTAGCAGATGAGCAAAACCATGGGGGTCATTCCGAGTTGATCGTAGCTGTGCTAAATGTAGCACAGCTACGATCGTAAACTCAGACATGCGGGGGGACGCCCAGCACAGGGCTAGTCTGCCCCGCATGTCAGTGCCGCCCCCCCCTCCGGACAAATACAAAAGCATCGCACAGAGGCGATGCCTTTGTACTGGTGGAGTAACTCCCGGCCATCGCAGCTCCTGCGGCTGGCCAGGAGTTGTCTGTCGCTGCTGCTGGCCGCAGCAGTTGCATGAGACGTCACGCAGCCGCCGCGCCACGCCCCCAATGGTCCGGCCATGCCTGCATTGGCCGGACCGCGCCTACTAAACGGCGGCTTAACGCCGCCATTCAGCCTCCTCCCGCCCAGTGACCGCCTCTGTCTCAGAGGCGATCGCTGGGCACCGACGACTGCCATGCACCGGCGCACTGCAGCACTGGCACATGAGCAGTTCCGACCCGATCGCTGCAACAAACTGCAGCGAGCAATCGGGTCGGAATGACCCCCCATGTGCACTGCAGGGGGGGCAGATATAACATGTGCAGAGAGAGTTACATTTGGGTGGGTTATATTGTTTCTGTGCAGGGTAAATACTGGCTGCTTTATTATTTTTACACTGCAATTTAGATTTCAGTTTGAACACTAGCTAGCGAGTGATCAACTCGGAATGACCCCATAAGAACAGTGATTAAATTACTTGTTGGACAGCACACCTATAACCACGATGTTAGTCCTGCTGCATATTTATTTATTCAGGTAACAAAAAGATTCAGCAGAAATGGATGGTATACATGTTATAATTAAGACAACTATGTACAGTATGTCTGTTTGAGAATGAAAATGATGGAACACATGAATTTCTTGGAGTGGAAAGGATTCTATCAATCTTTTTCTATAGGATCCATTTAGTAATTAGCCTTTTGGTATCTCAGTGAAATTTGTACACTGATATCAACTTTACATTCCTCAAAAATACTCTGTTTTGCCTGGAAAATTATTTTTTTTGTGATTTTGCCTATAAAGTAATTCTTCCTGACCATGTTATATCCTGATGTGTATCAGCTATATCATGATTACAATACAGTTACAGGACCTTGATCCTCCTACAACCCCTAGCCTGGCCCCAGGCAGCTACAGAATAAGCGCAAAATGCAGCTGAGTAACCAAGGAAAAAAATGCAGATGTGTAAAAAAGAAAAATAGGAACTGTTGGGTGTTTCATTAAATAACATTGTCTAAATTGCGTTACAATACGCAATCTTGTTCCGATACTTCATAAGTTGGTTACTGGAAAATCCTACATTCAATAACCTTGTTTTGAAGTGGTAACTTTTCCCCCCTTCTTTCCAGGCACTCTGTTACACATAACGAGGTCACTACTACCAGCCATTTTTCATAAGATTATCTTCCATGACACCCATCAGTCTTGGATTGTCATTAACAGGAAATGATGCTGTCCATGCGTTGATATAACCAACAAGTATATCACGATATGGGGAAATCTGGTATGCATATTGATAGTTTTCTACACTGGAAAGTGGCAGGAACATATAAAATTCAGGATGTCTTTGACATTGGATTTGTCCTCTACTTGTCTCAGCTATTACAGGATAAGAACGGGATACCTCAATCTCATTTCTTTATGTCCTAACAACTACATCACTGTGCCATGTCATTTACAGCTGTCAGTTGTATATTACCCCCTTCGGACACTCTGGAGCTTTTGCTTCATTTTATAAAAACTGATCCTTATAAAATTAAGTATTTATCTAGGATTTTGTGGTCTATTTAGATCTGTGGATCCCAACTTTTAAGGCTTGGAATGACTAACCCACAGGGACAAGATTCCCCTCTTCCAACTTCCTACTAAAATATTACCCAAACACTCTAAAATAGTTGTTTAGCTCTATACTCCAAGAAGTCCACATGAAATTTCTTAATAGAGCTTATATCTCCCCCTGCTTAGAGGAGGCATTTTGTTTCGGAGTCGGGATACTGTTTAAAATGTGCTCAACCGGGTGCAACTTTTCAACACTGTTTTTGGGAATGTAGAAACATTAGTCGCTTCTGGAACAAAATACTGGTATTCATTAAAACTCTTACTGGCCTACCTTTGTCTTGCCACATTGTCCTATGCTGTTTTTTGCAATCTTGATATTTGGGTTCCTCTCTTTCTGGAGCGGAATGCCTCGTTTTTATTTCTACTTCTCACAGTCATATTGACTATAGTGAAAAAGCTATCCTTAGAAAATGAACTTTGCTTATGGCTCCATCTATATCTGAAGTTCACTCCTCTTTGTTAGAATCACTTTACTTTGAAAGACACTCTCTCTTTCCAAATATATTAAAAGGGAGTAGCGAGATTTAATAGAAAGTGGAGTAATTACATAGAATACTTAGAACCATCAACCAAAGAAAATATTATGTTCGTTTTTGATAACACAACTTGGTATTTTTACAGACAATGGCATCCTAACCATTACTATTACTGTATTGAATTGAAATATCTCTATAAGTCTGGGCAGGTGTGATACGCCACTAGTGATGGAGTGGCGGTGTGTGAGTGGATTGAGTGGTACCTGCGCTTCCTGATCTTCTTCCTTGGCTTTCTGTACACTCGCTCTTCAGGCTTCCTCGGGGACTAGGCAGGGAGACAAGGACCCCCAAAGATCCCAACAAACACTTCACCACGCGTTAGGACAGTGACTGGTATTTTATTATAAGGAACAAGGGTGTCACTGCTGTTTTTGAAAGAAAATGGTTTAACATACACAATGGTACCAAATCAGGTAAAACACATGACAGTCCTAACTGCTACAGTAATATCTTTCCGGTAACGCCAGTTAGTTACATCACACTTCACGGTTAAGCACACCTTTGCAAATGTAGTACTCTCCTTTTGCATGTAGTACAATATTAATTAAATGAACCTTGGCAATATTTCTAGTGTCCTCCAGGTGGCAGTTGCATTTTTAGTTAGCAAAGCAATATGTCTCTCTTTGTTAGGAAAGCCAAATGGAAGTAGTACAATTCCTGGTTTGGTGAGTTCATGTCCCCTCACTACAGTCTGTAATGCAACCTGCAGGGTGTGACAATAACTATATCACTGTCCAAGTCTCTCACTTTGTGTGATAAGGAATGGGTTGTTGGTTTCTTACTCTCAATAGCAGCTGGATGTCAGTTGTAGTAGAGTGACTGTACTTCCCACTGACAGTCTGTTGTATCACACTTGAAAAAAGATTTGGAGCACCTAACAAATGCGCAGGGATGGCTGCCTAAACTGTAACCACCAAAAAGGGGGATGTCTCCCACTCCCCAGGAAAACAAACTTTGTAATAGAATTTAGGTGGTAACGGTGTAGGGCACCAGACCCAAGTGACAAAACTTATGATTGAAAGTTATGTGTATGTGGTCATAATCGACAAAACATTCATATAACAAATAATTGGATACGTTCCTTATTATTACTTGAGTTTGAGCGTGTAGAGAGTTCTGTTCCCCTCCTGAATCAGCAAATCTTTGTCCTCAGGATTTTTTTATAAATCATCCAATGTCATAAAAAACAAGAGGAGGAGAAATCTCGTATAACACCGTTTTATTCTCTTTTAAAACAAAATATTTGTAAAAAACATCTAAAAACATGTATCCTTTATCCAATGCAAATAGAGCACATGCAGCCGGTGTACAGCTATACTGAGTGTGAGAATAGGATAATTACCAGATGGTCAGAGGAAACAAAGTCCTCAATACAGCAAAAGATCTTAAGCACCAGTCAGCCTCCCGGGAAATGGCGTTCTGGATTTTGCGGCAATCACCTCTCCCACAGACAGCAAAACGTCACCTTCAGCTGAGCCAACGCGTTTCAGGACTTGCTAGTCCCTTTCTCAAGGCTAGTGTGCTCACTACTCACAGGTTACCCCTTTTATTCCCTGGCCGACCAATAGAATCTTCAATCAAAGATAAACATATTTCATGTGTGTTAAAACATGGCTCCCTCCATTTGTTGTATGCGGTTGCCGTGGCAACCCATTCTGATCAAGCATTTTCCATAGACAAAAAACAATAAAAAACGATAGATAATGAATCCCATATATCATAAACATTAACATATCTTATTCGACTATTTCCCCAGAAGTTCTATACATTAATAATAACATTAAAAAGTCCGTGTAAACAAACTCCTCATGATCGCGATACGTCACTTCCGGTTGTTCTATCAGTGACGCTATTCGCTTCCTGTTCACAGTTCGTCACTTCCGGTATTCTCCGTTACTAAGCAACGGCTACAGTCATACTGTGCGTCGCGTCACTTCCGTTCCTGACGTGATGTTCCTCTATGTCTGCTCGGCTGATGACTTCCGTTGCTAAGCAACGAATCTAAACAAATTTTGCACATTTCCTTATCACTTCCACCTTTCCTCGTGGTGGGAAATATCAAGTCGTTTCCATCCAGATTCATCTTTCCTTACTTCATACTCTTATATTGCGGTAGTAGATTGCAAATTTGCACTCAATCAAGATTTTCCTAATGGGAATGTTCATCCTTCCCTAAATGATGGGTCAAAGTTCATATATGTCCTAATTGAAAAAGTGACATAAGTGAATTCCTCAATTACAATAAACCAAATGGTCAAATGACCTTAATTAAAACAATAAAACTCAAAATGACCTTTGATTATATAGAATCATACATTAAATGTATGTAAAGGCACACAATTAGCAGACAAGGTAATAAAATTAGCAGACAAGGTAATAAAATTTGCAGACAAGGTAATAGAATTTGCAGACAAGGTAATAAAATTTACAAGTCCCTATAGGAACCACTTAACCTCAAAGTCGGAATTAAGGCCCTTTGGTAGTAGTGTGTTGTACTTATATATTAGCTGCATTTCAGTTTTGGCTAATAATTTGTTAATGTTATTCTGGCGATGGTTTGCTGTTATCTTTTTTATTCCCACAAACCTCAAAATATGGCCTGGGTCACAACTATGCACCTTTTTAAAGTGATCAGAAAGTGCATGTGCCTCAAGACCCTTTTTCACATTTCTCAAATGCTCACTAACACGTATTTTTAGGGGCCTGGACGTTCTCCCTATATAAAACAAATGGCACGTGCATTCTATGGCATATATCACGTTTTTCACATTGCACGTTATGAAGTCATCTATTACATGAACCTGTCCATTGATATCTAGTTTTTCCAATTTTTTTCCGCTATCAGTTTTAATAGTTTTGCACCCCATACATATTCCACAGCGGTGAAATTCCTTAGTTGCAATTTGACCCTCTTTTTTAAGGTTAGGGAGATCACTCCTGACTAGGCTGTTTTTTATGTTAGGTGCCTTCTTATAAATAAAAATTGGTTTTTCTGGCAATACCCCCGATAAAACTGGATCTTTTTTTAGCACTTTCCAATGTTTCCTAATTGAATTCTCCAATGATTTATGTTGTATACTATACTTGGTTAGGAAAGCATATTCAAAGTGATTTAATTCATCCTTCCTCTGTTCCTTGTCCTTCAAGAGTTCTTCTCTATTCATTGATAGTGTTTGTTCTTTTACTTTTTCCACATGTTCGGGCTCATAGCCTTTGTTCTGGAATCTCTTCTCGAGATGTTTTGCCTGTTGTTCAAATACCGCATCTTCTGTGCAATTCCTTCTGATTCTCTTGAATTGGCTATTGGGTATCGAACGGAGCCAGTTTCTGTGGTGGCAACTGTTCCTGTCTATATAAGTTTGGGAGTCCGTGGGTTTGGTATATGTCTTTGTATGCAGGATCCCCTCTTTAATATATAGTGTGATATCCAAAAAATCTATACTTTCCTTACTAATATCGAAAGTTAGATGGATATTAAAGGGATTTTTATTTAAATAGGCACAGAAATTCTCCAGATCCTCCTTCTCACCTTTCCATATGAAGATGATGTCATCTATGTACCTCCTCCATGACACCAGGTTCGCCCCGAATGGGTTGGGACCCCAGACATAATCTGATTCCCATTTCCCCATAAATAAGTTGGCATAGCTCGGGGCGAACCTGGTGCCCATGGCGGTTCCAACCTTTTGGAGATAAAAGTCCCCGTCGAATCTGAAATAATTATTGGTAAGAATGAAGCGAACTGCTTCTAAAATGAAGCTTTGGACATTGGTATCAATATTACTCTTTGTAATGAACTCCGAAACTGCCCCTATTCCTACATCGTGATCTATTATCGTGTACAACGACTTGACATCTGCAGTTACCATCAGCATGCCTTCTTCCCAGATTATGGTCGGTAAGTAGTTCAGAAGGTCCTTTGTATCTTTCAGGTGGGACCTGTTGGTCAATACCAATGGCTGTAAGTGATAATCTATCATTTCAGATAGATTAGCAGTGATAGAGTCAACCCCTGATACAATGGGTCGTCCTGGGGGATGTTTCTCGTCCTTGTGAACTTTCGGAAGGAGATAGATCACAGGGATAACTGGTTCTTTATTTCTAATAAATTCTTGTTCCTTGTCACTGAGTACCTTCAAAGTTCCATACTTTGTAATAAGTGTATCAAGCTTCTCCTGGATTTTTATTGTGGGGTCTACTCTTAATTTATGATATGTGGTTCTGTCCGCCAGATGTTGTGTTACTTCATTCACATACCAAATCCTATCCATTAGTACCACTCCTCCGCCTTTATCGGCGGGTTTGATGACCAGTTCCTTGTTGGTTTTGAGTGATTTCAGTGCGGCTCTCTCTTTAAGGGTGAGGTTACACTTAACCCCGTTGACATTAATCTCCCTTATGTCATCTTGTACTAATGTTGTGAAGGTTTCTATGTAATTACCCTTCATGTGGTGCGGAAAAAAGACAGATCTAGGTTTAAACGGGGTATGGGATGATAACTCCGTCTCTCCTAACTCCCGTACCGTCTCTTTTGTGAGGAAAAATTTCTTTAAACAAAGTTTTCTCACAAATTTCTGAATGTCGATATATGTGGAAAACTTGTCTATAGATGTTGTGGGAGCAAATTTCATTCCCTTTTCTAAGACTGAGATTTCAGGTTTAGATAATATATGTGAGCTAATGTTAAAAATTTTCGTTCTCCCTTTTTCATCACAAGTTATTACTTCTGGTGTGATCTGTCCTTCTTGATCTTGATCACTAACTATTACAGGTGTTTTTTCTTTCTGATTAATCCGAGGTTTCCTTTTTTTTGGTTTATTTTTTCGAATTTTATGTGTTCCTCCCCTTTTCCCCCTATGCGTTTTTTTAAAAACAGCACAGTTTATCTTAGATGGGTCTTTAGCCCTCTGTTCCCTAAAAAACGGTTCTCATAACCATTTCTTTCCAGGGGCGCGAATCTGTTACGTTGAGGGAGGGGTGTACCATATCTCGTATCCTAATTTCTTCCCCACCTCTGGTACCTCCCTCTATCATTGAATCTATTTTGATTAGTTCTAACAGGTGATCTATAGGGTCTCCTCCGTCTCTCAAAGTTGGAATCCACGTACAACCTTCTATTAACTGTTTCTTGCTGATGACCAGAATTTCTATCCGAAATTCTTCTTCTATCGTCATAGTAACGTTCCCTTCCAGTTCTCTCCCTTCTCCTAACTTGGCTTTTTGCTCGTAGTTCTCTTTCCTTTTGGTCATTATTATATCTCGGAGGGGAGGGAGTCCTATCTCTTCCATCATCCTGTTCTGATTCGTCATCATCCTGTCTGGATATTTCGTTCTTCTGTTTTTTGTCTCTAATATATTTCCTTATTTTCCTATCTATAAGGGTTTTCTCTACTTTCTTTATGTTAGCCTCGATCCTCTGTTCCAAATCTTTATAATCATTTAGGTCGACAAAAGGGGTTACTAAATCTTTATATATTTTGATTTCATTATCCAATCTCTCCATCTCCCTTCTACGTTCCTCCACAATTAAGTTCATGAGGGAAAAGGAGCATTCACCAATGATCCTCTCCCATTCCTCTTTGAACTTTTCTGACGAACTTTCAAATGAGGCTTGTTTATTAATTTGGAGGCCTTTTGGGATAATCTGATTCTTTATATATTTCTCTAACATAACCGTTTCCCACCAGATTTTATTCTCTTTAATGAGAGTTTTTTCCAATTTCCTCATTATATCCTCCAAGCTCTCATCTAATAATTCAATATGTTCCCCATCATCTTTAAATAGATGGTCTAAAGTTGACCTTCTATGTTCTCTATATTTAAACATTGTCACTGCAGCACTTAAACAGGTGATCCCTTGGGGGACTTAAATTCACAGGAAAAAAGATTTGGAGCACCTAACAAATGCGCAGGGATGGCTGCCTAAACTGTAACCACCAAAAAGGGGGATGTCTCCCACTCCCCAGGAAAACAAACTTTGTAATAGAATTTAGGTGGTAACGGTGTAGGGCGCCAGACCCAAGTGACAAAACTTATGATTGAAAGTTATGTGTATGTGGTCATAATCGACAAAACATTCATATAACAAATAATTGGATACGTTCCTTATTATTACTTGAGTTTGAGCGTGTAGAGAGTTCTGTTCCCCTCCTGAATCAGCAAATCTTTGTCCTCAGGATTTTTTTATAAATCATCCAATGTCATAAAAAACAAGAGGAGGAGAAATCTCGTATAACACCGTTTTATTCTCTTTTAAAACAAAATATTTGTAAAAAACATCTAAAAACATGTATCCTTTATCCAATGCAAATAGAGCACATGCAGCCGGTGTACAGCTATACTGAGTGTGAGAATAGGATAATTCCCACACTTGGCTGAATGCTTTCTTCCAATGTGGGGGTTACCCAGCTGCCCTTAGTAGAAGTTCAACACAGAGTCTCTAGCTCCTGCTCTATCTGGCCTCTCTCTCCTTCTGGCTCACACTGACTGACTGGGCACTTAGGAGGTTGGCTGTTAGGTATCAGGCTGGGGATTCCCTGAGGGTCTGTCTGTTGCTGGCTCTCTCCTCCCTCTGATTTTACAGGAGCTTACCCTGGGGTGTTAGTGCTGCTTCCCAACATGCCTGGCTGGTCACACTGTGATGTCTGCACCACTCTCTGTCCCTGTGTTACGGCTCCTGTGGGCTGAAAGGATCTCTCAGTCACTGGAGCTTCCTGCAGTCCTTCCACAGCTGCACCCCACTCCTCTAGTCAGCACTCTCAGGTACAAGCCAGCTCCCAGCAGCTCTACTCAGCTTGGCTCTGTCTCCTCAGTCAGCATTCTCTTCCCTCCCCACAGGCTCCTCCCCTTCCTCAGTTCACAGGTCAGCCTATTGCTGGGGCTCTGGATCTTTCCACTCTCCAGGTGCTGTGGCTGTCATCCTTCTGGGTCCTAGTGTTTCCCTGCTAGCTGCTGGCATCATCCAGTAGGGGAACTGTTAAGCCCTGCAGTACTAGAGCAAGTAAGTCCATTTACAAACGTGATACCCACTATTATTCATAGTGTTTTACCGGCGTATCACACAGGGGCGTAACTCCCAGAGGCGATGGAGACACTTGCCACTGGATTCCAAGCCCTGAAGGGGCACCTGCATGTACAGCAGCACCTGTGTGGTTCACAGCGGGATCCTAGTGTGACTGCTACTCTTCCAATGGAGCTCTGTGGCACACCCACCGCTGCTGTTGTATAGTTAATTGGCTCTGTCCCAGATAACACCTGCAATGGAGGCCAGGATGGCTACCACCTGGTACCACTCAACCTGTGCCCCAGCAACTCCCTCCTGCAAAAGGCAGGTGCACTGCTACTTCCATTTTTACACCTAAATAACAAAACATTGATAAAATAAATAAACATGCCACAGTCACACAAGGTGGTGACCACAGACCACTTCTCAGCTCCTATGCTTTCTGGCTGATGTTTTGGTCACTTTTGAAAGCTGGCGGGGCATTCACTCTAGTGGTAGCATGAGATGGAGTCTACAACCCACACAAGTGGCTCAGGTAGTGCAGCTCATCCAGGATGGCACATCAATGCGAGCTGTGGCAAAAAGGTTTGCTGTGTCTGTCAGCGTAGTGTCCAGAGCATGGAGGTGCTACCAGGAGACAGGCCAGTACATCAGGAGATGTGGAGGAGGCCGTAGGAGGGCAACAACCCAGCAGCAGGACCGCTACCTCCGCCTTTGTGCAAGGAGGAACAGGAGGAGCACTGCCAGAGCCCTGCAAAATGAACTCCAGCAAGCCACAAATGTGCATGTGTCTACTCAAACGATCAGAAACAGACTCCATGAGGGTGGTATGAGGGCCCGACGTCCACAGGTGGGGGTTGTGCTTACATCCCAACACCGTGCAGGACGTTTGGCATTTGCCAGAAAACACCAAGATTGGCAAATTCGCCACTGGCACCCTGTGCTCTTCACAGCTGAAAGCAGGTTCTCACTGAGCACATGTGACAGACGTGACAGAGTCTGGAGACGCCAAGGAGAACGTTCTGCTGCCTGCAACATCCTCCAGCATGACCGGTTTGGCAGTGGGTCAGTAATGGTGTGGGGTGGCCTTTCTTTGGGGGGCCGCACAACGCTCCATGTGCTTTCCAGAGGTAGCCTGACTGCCATTAGGTACCGAGATGAGATCCTCAGACCCCTTGTGAGACCATATGCTGGTGCGGTTGGCCCTGGGTTCCTCCTAAAGCAAGACAATGCTAGACCTCATGTGGCTGGAGTGTGTCAGCAGTTCCTGCAAGATGAAGGCATTGATGCTATGGACTGGCCCGCCCATTCCCCAGACCTGAATCCAATTGAGCACATCTGGGACATCATGTCTCGCTCCATCCACCAACGCCACGTTGCACCACAGACTGTCCAGGAGTTGGTGGATGCTTTAGTCCAGGTCTGGGAGGAGATCCCTCAGGAGACCATCCGCCACCTCATCAGGAGCATGCCCAGGCATTGAAGGGAGGTCATACAGGCACGTGGAGGCCACACACACACTACTGAGCCTCATTTTGACTTGTTTTAAGGACATTACATCAAAGTTGGATCAGCCTGTTGTGTGTTTTTCCACTTTAATTTTGAGTGTGACTCCAAATCCAGACTTCCATGGGTTAATAAATTTGATTTCCATTGATAATTTTTGTGTGATTTTGTTGTCAGCACATTCAGCTATGTAAAGAACAATATATTTAATAAGAATATTTCATTCATTCAGATCTAGGATGTGTTGTTTAAGTGTTCCCTTTATTTTTTTGAGCAGTATATATATATATACAGTATATATGACATTGATCCACTGCACTCAACACTACTATCCTGATGTAGGGGAGCATATCCTCAAAACGATGATATGTGATGCAGTGAATTTATTACACATTTGATCTATCTTCACATGTCTGAGTGCCGCCTCTTTCTTTGTCGTATATATTGGGGTTGCTTTACCCGAGTGGAGGGCACGGGAGCAAGTTAGCCCTTGGTGGCATCCAGAATGCCCTTGTCATGGTGAGAATATATATATATATATATATATATATATATATAAAACATTGATCCACTGCACTCAACACTTCTACTGCATTGATCCATTGCACTCAAAACTTCTGCTGAATATTATAGATGCATGTGGTATGTGGCCACATTGTTTACATATCTCTCTCTCTCTCTCTCTCTCTCTCTCTCTCTCTCTCTCTCTCTATCTATATATATATACTCGCAAAGGCACCCGGCCTTTGTCAGGTCACCACATTCCACCTCCTGCTCCATCCTTTCCCCTCCTGGCGTCATCCAGCCCTCCTTCCTGCTTTACTTTTGACCCCACCCGCCTCTTTCTTGGTGCCATCCCACATGCCCCCTCCATCACACGGGAGCCATTGGTTTATTTTTTTAGAAGTATCAGGACTTTTCATTGCAAACAACAACCTCTCACTTTTTGCCCAAGGTATGAAGTTACTGTTTAGAACCAAACAACAAATTTGTAATGCTTTGCTATCTTAAATGACTGCACACTTAGGTGGTTATTCACAGTTGTTAGAAAATCAAAAAAGTTAGCAATTGGGCAAAACCATGTTGCACTGCAGGTGGGGCAGATGTAACATGTGCAGAGAGATTTACATTTGGGTTTGTTATACTGTTTCTGTGCAGGGTAAATACTGGTTGCATTATTTTTACACTGCAATTTAGATTTGAACACACTCCACCCAAATCTAACTCTCTCTGCACATGTTATATCTGCCCCATCTGCAATGCTACATGGTTTTGCCCAAGTGCTAACTTTTTTGTTTGCTTACAATTCTGAATAACCCCCTTAGAGCAATGGTGATTACCCTTAAACATACTTCCCAACTACCACTAATCCGATAGGATCAGGCTTTAACTACGTGCCCCAAACTGAGCAGCTAACAGTGTGTGTGTGTGTGTGTGTGTGTGTGTGTGTGTGTGTGTGTGTGTGTGTGTGTGTGTGTGTGTGTGTGTGTGTGTGTGTGTGTGTGTGTGTGCGCTATACAAGGAAAACAATTACAGGGCAAATTATATCAGTTACCTAAAACAAGACGGCCAAAAAATGGCTGGCATATGGCATAATTGATTAAATAAACCTCACTTAATAATGTCCTTCTGTTTCCTTTGGGTCCTTACTACTATGTATGCTATTTAATCACATTAGGCTGTAATAATTATTTTCTTGTGCTAGCGCTGAAAATCATACAGCTCATCAAGACTCCAGGGTACAAATCTTTAGCTGGCATATAACAAGTTTCTCTCAATTTAATCCCGGAATTATCTCCCCTTTTATTTTCTGGATTTCTGACCAGCCTCCTCGCCCAGTCTGTGTGAAGACAGCCAGATGTTTCATCTGGCTACCCCACTTAAAAATCAAGTTGTCCTTTTTAATTAGTCTGTAAAAGACAAGCTTTGGACACCACTGGCATCTGGCGTGACATATGGTGCCTGCAGAGATGTGAAGACCATCGAGGGCCGGCAGCAGTGGGCCAGAGAGTTCCTTACATTACTGCCACTCTTGGAGCAGCTGTCACCTACATGTCCTTTTCCGAGCTTTCTTTTCTCAGACTTATCAGGCACTTTACAATTTTTAAAACAACTTTTGCAACTTTATTTCCAAGCAGGAAAGATTAATATTGAAAATGCAAAGGTAACAACTTTACATAAAACAATTATTTAACAGAATCCTTTGCAACTTACATTATAAATTTCTGCAGAATCCTGTTTAGGTGAATGTATTTTAGTATAGTTATTTTTTTTTCTATTGCTATTTTTTTATGATAGTTTTTCTTCTATTGCTATATTTTTTTGTAAAGATGGGTTTATTTATTTCATGAGATAGCTGAAGTAAGGTGAGTGGAGATTAAAATTTGCTATTAATGTTGTGGAAGATTTGATTTTCTTCCATGGAAGGAGCAAGTATTAGATTAAGTTACTTTATGTGCTGTTATGACTTGTTTCTGATGAAATCTATGTGTTTGTGCTCTGTTGTGTTGCTGTATTATTGTGTGAGGGGTATACTAGTATATAACCTACTCCCTTGCTATTTACAGCCTGTGTCAGACAGGTGTCACTTTTATCTGTAAATCAATGCTTGTGTCTCTCGCTTATCAATTTATATTTTGCTTTTATTGTTTTCTTTTTGTATAGTAATTGATTTTAAGTACAGATATTTCATATAGTGCTCTTATCTTCCGATTAACCCATTCCCTGAAGCATTGGCTGCAAACTTGATATCTTTGAGTAAGCCAGGCGGAGTGGGAAGTTATAACTTTAAAAACTGTTGTTCCAAATCTACTTTTTAATTGAACTCTATGAAATGTGTGCTGTAATATTTATAATTGCAATCTTTTCCCTCATTAAATCTAATTAAAAGCATGAAAATCTACTGTGTTAATATACTTTAAAGGCAGATATATTTATTTAGAATGTCTGACTGTTACATTTTTTAAAGCTCAAGACTTTTTATTTCCGCACTGTTAAACAGAACGGGAAACAATTAGTGCAGGAATAATTGCCACAGACTACATAATTTCCAATACGGGCGGTCGTAACAGCAATATATTGAGAGTTTGATTGCCACTACAGATGTTCAAATTATCCATATGATCTGCAGCGGATGCTCCAATTTCTATCGTCAGCTGGATTAACAAGGGGCACGTCTGAGCTGCTGGAATTCACAGTATATTTTAATTCATATTCATCTTTATGTGAACCCATAAATTGCAACCACAACATCCATCAAATTAGGTGGCTTCAGTAGTATATCTCAGAGGTGACATCCATCATTAATAGAATTGCTATAAACATGGCTTCAGTATTTCATGTGCAACTACATGTGTATAAATATTTTAGAATATTAAGGCTAAAGAATATCAGGATTCTAGAGATTGGTCACTTTGGGCCTGATTCAGAGATGGACACAGTTCACTCTGTTGATGTGAAAATATGCTAATGCTGCAGGAGGCAACTGTGGAAAAAAATACCTTCTGCCAGCATCGCAGATCCGAATGCTCAGTCCTAAGATGCAACATCGGATCATCTGTGAGACCATCAGCCATCTCAGTAGCCCTAAGGTTACTTAGATTGGCCCTCGTAGTTCCAAAGCTGCAGCCAGCACCACTGAACAAACAGAGACAGTGAGATACTAGCCCACACACAGCACCTGTCTAGCGGCAATCCATTACCCACAACAGTGACGGAACTGCCGGAGACAATGGAGATGGTTGCTGCTGGGCTCCAGCCCTGAATGGAGCCCATCTCCTCCATTGTCCCAGCATCCACCGTCCCCAAATCTGCAGCTGCCGCTGCCTCCAAACTTTGCCCCTGCATTCCTGCAGCTCTACTATGGTCCGTGGCAGAGTCCATTGCCGGGTCCGCCCTCCACACTAAAGCCGCTCCTGTGTACCCAGCTTGAAGGAGGGTACGTCCGTCCTTGGCTTTACCCAAGCAGTGGAGAGGCACCTGCAGGTCCTGTCTCTATCACTGACAGGCAGAAAGGGAAGGCCGGACCTTATTTCCCAGTGCCGTCCAGATACGCCTCTTGCACCACCCCAGTGCTGTTCTTTTGTAGTGGTAGGGGAATGACAACGGCAGCTGTCAAAATCAATAGCTACAGTTGCAGGAACGGTCAGTGCCGCTTACCATTCAAACACCTAGATACAGTAGCGCTACCTTAAAGATAGCAGCGCCGAAAATGACAGGGTTGCATAGCATCACTGTCATTTGCCACACATCACCACATTAATACATGGGGAGAACCAGTGGCGTAACTAGAAATTTTTCTCCCCCAAGCCAAAAAATCCTTCGGCGCCCCCCCCCCCCCATACCCCCCGTAATTGGCACTAGCAAAGGTAGAAAAAAATAAGATTTTACTCACCGGTAAATCTATTTCTCGTAGTCCGTAGTGGATGCTGGGAACTCCGAAAGGACCATGGGGAATAGCGGCTCCGCAGGAGACTGGGCACAACTAAAGAAAGCTTTTAGGTCACCTGGTGTGCACTGGCTCCTCCCACTATGACCCTCCTCCAAGCCTCAGTTAGGACACTGTGCCCGGACGAGCTGACATAATAAGGAAGGATTTTGTATCCCGGGTAAGACTCCTACCAGCCACACCAATCACACCGTATAACTCGTGATACTATACCCAGTTTAACAGTATGAAAACAACTGAGCCTCTCAACAGATGGCTCAACAATAACCCTTTAGTTAACAATAACTATGTACAAGTATTGCAGACAATCCGCACTTGGGATGGGCGCCCAGCATCCACTACGGACTACGAGAAATAGATTTACCGGTGAGTAAAATCTTATTTTCTCTGACGTCCTAGTGGATGCTGGGAACTCCGAAAGGACCATGGGGATTATACCAAAGCTCCCAAACGGGCGGGAGAGTGCGGATGACTCTGCAGCACCGAATGAGAGAACTCAAGGTCCTCCTCAGCCAGGGTATCAAATTTGTAGAATTTTGCAAACGTGTTTGCCCCTGACCAAGTAGCAGCTCGGCAAAGTTGTAAAGCCGAGACCCCTCGGGCAGCCGCCCAAGATGAGCCCACCTTCCTTGTGGAATGGGCTTTTACTGATTTAGGATGCGGCAGTCCAGCCGCAGAATGCGCCAGCTGAATTGTGCTACAAATCCAGCGAGCAATAGTCTGCTTAGAAGCAGGAGCACCCAGTTTGTTGGGTGCATACAGGATAAATAGCGAGTCAGTTTTCCTGACTCTAGCCGTCCTGGAAACATAAATTTTCAAGGCCCTGACTACGTCCAGTAACTTGGAATCCTCCAAGTCCCTAGTAGCCGCAGGCACCACAATAGGTTGGTTCAAGTGAAAAGCTGATACCACCTTAGGGAGAAACTGGGGACGAGTCCTCAATTCCGCCCTATCCATATGGAAAATCAGATAAGGGCTTTTACATGACAAAGCTGCCAATTCTGACACACGCCTGGCTGAAGCCAAGGCCAATAACATGACCACTTTCCACGTGAGATATTTTAGATCCACGGTTTTAAGTGGCTCAAACCAATGTGATTTTAAGAAACTCAACACCACGTTGAGATCCCAAGGTGCCACTGGAGGCACAAACGGGGGCTGAATATGCAGCACTCTTTTCACAAACGTCTGAACTTCAGGTAGTGAAGCTAGTTCTTTCTGGAAGAAAATCGACAGAGCCGAGATCTGTACCTTAATGGAGCCTAATTTCAGGCCCATAGTCACTCCTGCTTGTAGGAAATGCAGAAATCGACCTAGTTGAAATTCCTCTGTTGGGGCCTTTTTGGCCTCACACCAAGCAACATATTTCCGCCATATGCGGTGATAATGCTTTGCAGTTACATCTTTCCTGGCTTTAATCAGCGTAGGAATGACTTCCTCCGGAATGCCCTTTTCCTTCAGGATCCGGCGTTCAACCGCCATGCCGTCAAACGCAGCCGCGGTAAGTCTTGGAACAGACAGGGCCCCTGCTGCAGCAGGTCCTGTCTGAGCGGCAGAGGCCATGGGTCCTCTGAGATCATCTCTTGAAGTTCCGGGTACTACGCTCGTCTTGGCCAATCCGGAACCACGAGTATTGTTCTTACTCCTCGTTTTCTTATTATTCTCAGTACCCTTGATATGAGAGGAAGAGGAGGGAACACATAAACTGACTGGTACACCCACGGTGTCACTAGAGCGTCCACAGCTATCGCCTGAGGGTCCCTTGACCTGGCGCAATATCTCTCTAGTTTTTTGTTTAGGCGGGACGCCATCATGTCCACCTGTGGCCGTTCCCATCGATTTACAATCAGCGTGAAGACTTCTGGATGAAGTCCCCACTCTCCCGGGTGGAGGTCGTGCCTGCTGAGAAAGTCTGCTTCCCAGTTGTCCACTCCCGGAATGAACACTGCTGACAGTGCTAGTACGTGATTTTCCGCCCATCGGAGAATCCTTGTGGCTTCTGCCATTGCGATCCTGCTTCTTGTGCCGCCCTGTCGATTTACATGGGCGACTGCCGTGATATTGTCTGACTGGATCAGTACCGGCTGGTGTAGAAGCAGGGATTTTGCCTGACTTAGGGCATTGTAAATGGCCCTTAGTTCCAGAATATTTATGTGTAGGGAAGTCTCCTGACTCGACCATAGTCCTTGAAAGTTTCTTCCCTGTGTGACTGCCCCCCAGCCTCGAAGGCTGGCATCCGTGGTCACCAGGACCCAGTCCTGTATGCCGAATCTGCGGCCCTCTAGAAGATGAGCACTCTGCAGCCACCACAGCAGAGACACCCTGGTTCTTGGAGACAGGGTTATTAGGCGATGCATCTGAAGATGCGATCCGGACCATTGGTCCAACAGGTCCCACTGAAAGTTTCTGGCATGGAACCTGCCGAAAGGAATTGCTTCGTAAGAAGCCACCATCTTTCCCAGGACCCGCGTGCAGTGATGCACCGATACCTGTTTTGGTTTCAGGAGGTCTCTGACTAGAGATGACAGCTCCTTGGCTTTCTCCTCCGGGAGAAACACTTTTTTCTGGACTGTATCCAGAATCATACCCAGGAACAGTAAACGTGTCGTCGGAACCAGCTGTGATTTTGGAATATTCAGAATCCAACTGTGCTGGTGTAGCACCTCCTGAGATAGTGCTACTCCCACCAACAACTGCTCCTTGGACCTCGCCTTTATTAGGAGATCGTCCAAGTATGGGATAATTAAAACTCCCTTTCTTCGAAGGAGTATCATCATTTCCGCCATTACCTTGGTAAACACCCTCGGTGCCGTGGAGAGTCCAAACGGCAGCGTCTGGAATTGGTAATGGCAATCCTGTACCACAAATCTGAGGTACTCCTGGTGAGGATAGTAAATGGGGACATGCAGGTAAGCATCCTTGATGTCCAGGGATACCATGTAATCCCCCTCGTCCAGGCTTGCAATAACCGCCCTGAGCGATTCCATCTTGAACTTGAATTTTTTTATGTATGTGTTCAAGGATTTCAAATTTAAAATGGGTCTCACCGAACCGTCCGGTTTCGGTACCACAAACAGTGTGGAATAGTAACCCCGTCCTTGTTAAAGTAGGGGCACCTTGATTATCACCTGCTGGGAATACAGCTTGTGAATTGCCACTAGCACAGCCTCCCTGTCTGAAGGAGTAATCGGCAAGGCAGATTTTAGGAACCGGTGGGGTGGAGACGCCTCGAATTCCAGTTTGTACCCTTGAGATACTATTTGCAGGATCCAGGGATCCACCTGTGAGCGAGCCCACTGATCGCTGAAATTTTTGAGGCGGCCCCCCACCGTACCTGGCTCCGCCTGTGGAGCCCCACCGTCATGCGGCGGACTTGGAAGAAGCGGGGGAGGACTTTTGCTCCTGGGAACCTGCTGTTTGTTGCAGCCTTTTTCCCCTACCTCTGCCTCTGGACAGAAAGGACCCGCCTTTTCCACGCCTGTTTTTCTGAGTCCGAAAGGACTGTACCTGATAAAACGGCGCCTTTTTAGGCTGTGAGGGAACATGGGGTAAAAATGCTGACTTCCCAGCAGTTGCTGTGGAAACTAGGTCCGAGAGACCATCCCCAAATAACTCCTCACCCTTATAAGGCAAAACTTCCATGTGCCTTTTTGAATCTGCATCCCCTGTCCACTGGCGAGTCCATAAGCCTCTCCTAGCAGAAATGGACAATGCACTTATTTTAGATGCCAGCCGGCAGATCTCCCTCTGTGTATCTCTCATGTATAAGACTGAGTCTTTTATATGCTCTATGGTTAGCAGAATAGTGTCCCTGTCTAGGGTGTCAATATTTTCTGACAGGGAATCTGACCACGCAGCGGCAGCACTGCACATCCAAGCTGACGCAATAGCTGGTCTAAGTATAATGCCTGAGTGTGTATATACAGACTTCAGGATCGCCTCCTGCTTTCTATCAGCAGGTTCCTTGAGGGCGGCCGTATCCGGAGACGGTAGAGCCACCTTTTTAGACAAACGTGTGAGCGCTTTATCCACCCTAGGGGGTGTCTCCCAACGTGACCTATCCTCTGGCGGGAAAGGGAACGCCATTAGTAACTTCTTAGAGATTACCAATCTTTTATCAGGGAAAGCCCACGCTTCTTCACACACTTCATTTAATTCTTCTGATGGGGGAAAAACTACGGGTAGTTTTTTCTCCCCAAACATAATACCCTTTTTAGTGGTACCTGGGTTTATATCAGAAATTTGTAACACCTCATTCATTGCTTCAATCATGCAACGAATGGCCTTAGTGGACATTAGACTAGACTCATCGTCGTCGACACTGGTGTCAGTATCCGTGTCGACATCCGCGTCTGCCATCTGAGGTAGCGGGCGTTTTAGAGCCCCCGATGGCCTTTGAGACGCCTGGACAGGCACGAGCAGAGAAGCCGGCTGTCCCGCATTTGGCATGTCGTCAAATTTTTTGTGTAAGGAGTCGACACGTGCACGCAATTCCTTCCATAAGTCCATCCACTCAGGTGTCTGCCCCGCAGGGGGTGACATCCCTTCTATAGGCATCTGCTCCGCCTCCACATCATTATCCTCATCAAACATGTCGACACAGCCGTACCGACACACCGCACACACACAGGGAATGCTCTAACAGAGGACAGGACCCACAAAAGCCCTTTGGGGAGACAGAGTGAGAGTATGCCAGCACACACCAGAGCGCTATATAATGCAGGGACTAACTGAATTATGTCCCCTGTAGCTGCTGTTATATATACTGCGCCTAAATTTTGTGCCCCCCCTCTCTTTTTTACCCTTTTCTGTAGTGTAGACTGCAGGGGAGAGCCAGGGAGCTTCCTTCCAGCGGAGCTGTGAGGGAGAAATGGCGCCAGTGTGCTGAAGGAGATAGCTCCGCCGCTTTTTCGCGGACTTTTCTCCCGCTTTTTTATGGATTCTGGCAGGGGTAATTATCACATATATAGCCTCTGGGGCTATATATTGTGGTATTTTTGCCAGCCAAGGTGTTTTTATTGCTGCTCAGGGCGCCCCCCCCTAGCGCCCTGCACCCTCAGTGACCGGAGTGTGAAGTGTGTATGAGGAGCAATGGCGCACAGCTGCAGTGCTGTGCGCTACCTTGGTGAAGACTGATGTCTTCTGCCGCCGATTTTCCGGACCTCTTCTTGCTTCTGGCTCTGTAAGGGGAACGGCGGCGCGGCTCCGGGACCGAACACCAAGGCCAGTTCCATGCGGTCGATCCCTCTGGAGCTAATGGTGTCCAGTAGCCTAAGAAGCCCAAGCTAGCTGCAAGCAGGTAGGTTCGCTTCTTCTCCCCTTAGTCCCTCGCTGCAGTGAGCCTGTTGCCTGCAGGTCTCACTGTAAAATAAAAAACCTAATTATATACTTTCTTTTTAGAAGCTCAGGAGAGCCCCTAGTGTGCATCCAACCTCGGCCGGGCACAAAATGTAACTGAGGCTTGGAGGAGGGTCATAGTGGGAGGAGCCAGTGCACACCAGGTGACCTAAAAGCTTTCTTTAGTTGTGCCCAGTCTCCTGCGGAGCCGCTATTCCCCATGGTCCTTTCGGAGTTCCCAGCATCCACTAGGACGTCAGAGAAATGCGCGCGTCGCAGGCGTGCGCCGGCAAAAAGGGGGTGTGGCTTTGTCAAAATGGGCATGGCTTTGCGTGGAGGGCGTGGTATTGCAGGAAAAGACTACCTTATACCCCAGTTTTGCAACCTGCACGCCCAGACGTTGGCCACCACAGGAAAGAAAAATAATCCTGATTCATGCCCCTTACATTATTTGTCATTTTTCCTCCTTATAGTAATGCCCAGTATACATTATTCCACATACTGCAATGGCCCTTAGACATTATTCCACACACAATAATGCACATGACACAATATGCACACACTGTAATGCCCCAGACACATTATGCCACACACCGTAATGCCTGTGACACATTATGACAGGAATCGCAATGCCCGTTATACATTATGCTACACACTGCAATGCCCCTGATACATTATAGCACATACAATGTCTGTGACACAGTATGACACACACCACAATGATCCTGAGACATTATACCACATACCACAATGCCCGTGATATAGTATACAACACACCGTAATGCCTGATACATTATGACACACACCGCAATGTCCGTGATACATTATGCCACACACCGTAATGCCCATTGCACATTAAGTTCTACAGTAAGGCTTCTAATTACTTTTAAATTACCTGCTCGTTGCCAGGGGTTTCATGCTCTTGGTTCCATGCACGGTGCAAGGGGTTTTCATGCTCAGGGTGTCATGCTCGTTGCCAGGGGTTTCATGCACTGGGTGTCATGCTCGTTGCTAGGGGGTAGTGCTTGTTGCTAGGGCCATGCTCCCAGTGCCACATATGCCCCCAGTGCCAGATATTCCCCCACAGTGACAGGTATATGCCCCTAGTGCCAAATATTCCCCCACAGTGCCAGGTACATGCCCCCAGTGCCACATATACCCCCCCCCCGCCCCAGTGCCACATATGCCCCCTCAGTGCCTGCTCCCCCCAGTGCCAAATATTCCCCCACAGTGCCACATATGCCCCCTCAGTGTCTGCTCCCCCCAGTGCCAAATATTCCCCCACAGTGCCAGGTATATGCCCCCAGTGCCAGATATTCCCCCACAGTGCCAGGTATATGCCTCCAGTGCCAGATCTTCCCCCCACAGTGCCAGGTATATGCCCCCAGTGCCAGATCTGCCCCCACAGTGCCAGGTATATTCCCCCAGTGCCAGATCTGCCCCCACAGTACCAGGTATATGCCCCCAGTGCCAGATCTTCCCCCCACAGTGCCAGGTATATGCCCCCAGTGCCAGATCTTCCCCCCACAGTGCCAGGTATATGCCCCCAGTGCCAGATCTTCCCCCCACAGTGCCAGGTATATGCCCCCAGTGCCAGATCTTCCCCCCACAGTGCCAGGTATATGCCCCCAGTGCCAGATCTTTCCCCCCCCCCCACAGTGCCAGGTATATGCCCCCAGTGCCAGATCTTCCCCCCACAGTGCCAGGTATATGACCCCAGTGCCAGATCTGCCCCCCACAGTGCCAGGTATATGACCCCAGTGCCAGATTTGCCCCCCACAGTGCCAGGTATATGACCCCAGTGCCAGATCTGCCCCCCCACAGTGCCAGGTATATGCCCCAAGTGCCAGATCTTCCCCCCACAGTGCCAGGTATATGCCCCCAGTGCCAGATCTGCCCCCCACAGTGCCTGGTATATGCCCCCAGTGCCAGATCTGCCCCCCACAGTGCCAGGTATATGACCCCCGTGCCAGATCTGCCCCCCACAGTGCCAGGTATATGCCCCAAGTGCCTGCTCCCCCCCCCCCCCCCCGTGTTGGAGGGACACGGAGCGCATCGCGCGTCTCTCCTGTGACCCTCCTGGCTCTCCCCCGGCTGGTCTAATAAAGGAAGTGCCGGTTCGTGAGCCAATCAGAGCTCACGAACGGCACTTCCTTGGACCGGCAGGGGGAGAGCCAGGGAGGGACACAGGAGAGACGCGCGATGTGCGTTCCGTGTCCCTCCAACACAGCAGGGAGGGAGAGGAGACCGCAGATTGACATGCGGACGCTCGTCCGCATGTCAATCTGTTCTAAGTCAGTGGCGCCCCCGCAGCCCCTCGCCCCCAAGCCACCGCGAGGACTGCGGGGGCAGTAGTTACGCCACTGACCCCAGTGCCAGATCTGCCCCCCACAGTGCCAGGTATATGACCCCAGTGCCAGATCTGCCCCCCACAGTGCCAGGTATATGACCCCAGTGCCAGATCTGCCCCCCCACAGTGCCAGGTATATGCCCCAAGTGCCAGATCTTCCCCCCACAGTGCCAGGTATATGCCCCCAGTGCCAGATCTGCCCCCCACAGTGCCAGGTATATGCCCCCAGTGCCAGATCTGCCCCCCACAGTGCCAGGTATATGACCCCAGTGCCAGATCTGCCCCCCACAGTGCCAGGTATATGCCCCAAGTGCCTGCTCCCCCCCCGTGTTGGAGGGACACGGAGCGCATCGCGCGTCTCTCCTGTGACCCTCCTGGCTCTCCCCCGGCTGGTCTAATAAAGGAAGTGCCGGTTCGTGAGCCAATCAGAGCTCACGAACGGCACTTCCTTAGACCGGCAGGGGGAGAGCCAGGGAGGGACACAGGAGAGACGCGCGATGTGCGTTCCGTGTCCCTCCAACACAGCAGGGAGGGAGAGGAGACCGCAGATTGACATGCGGACGCTCGTCCGCATGTCAATCTGTTGTAAGTCAGTGGCGCCCCCGCAGCCCCTCGCCCCCAAGCCACCGCGAGGACTGCGGGGGCAGTAGTTACGCCACTGGGGAGAACCAGTAATTGCTGCACTTACCATGTGTAGTTACCATTTTCTCCCCTATCACCACTTAATACATATACCCCTTAGAGTACAGAGGTGCACAATACAACTAATTTTCATAGGAATGTCATGGGTGTGTTGTTCATTTTATGAAGTTGAAGCATGAGAATGTGTTTAATGTGGGAGGAGGGGGGGGGGGGAATTAACATCTAACTTGCCTCCAGGGCAACTGAGATGAAGTTATGCCACTGACCCACAACCCTCGGACCCATCATCTCTACACCATCCAATCCCAATTTCTCTGACGTCCTAGTGGATGCTGGGAACTCCGTAAGGACCATGGGGAATAGCGGCTCCGCAGGAGACTGGGCACAACTAAGAAAGATTTAGGACTACCTGGTATGCACTGGCTCCTCCCTCTATGCCCCTCCTCCAGACCTCAGTTAGAATTTTGTGCCCGGCCGAGCTGGATGCACACTAGGGGCTCTCCTGAGCTCTTAGAAAGTATATTTAGGTTTTTTATTTTCAGTGAGATCTGCTGGCAACAGACTCACTGCTTCGAGGAAAAAAAAACAAAAAAAAAACAAAGAACCTAGGCGCTAATTTTTACGGGAAAATTAAATATATTTATATATATATATAAATATATACACATGCAAATATGCACATGTATATCCAGTTTAATCGTAGCTCTTTAGTTCCCGTTCGCTGCTGCAAACAAACTTCTGTATGTTTGTAATTGTATATAAGAAATAAGAAAAAGATACAGCAGCGCCTGGGATCAACAGAGCATACAATATAGCACAATTAGTCAATTAATTACACATGCAAATATAAGTCACCGAGTGTCAAATCAATCCAACCCAATCAATAATGCACATAAAATGTTTTAATATAACACAATAGAATTGTATTTAAAATATACTGTGCACAGTATTAAATTGGAAAGATGCTTTGAAAAAGCCAAAAGAGAGAACATATAAAACATAAACATAAAAATGTGTCCACTATTGAACACAGTAGTATAGCATGTATAATATCACAGACCTGTCTCAGTTAGAAAATGTGATCATTAAGAAACACTATTGCGCAATTTAACTTGAAACAATGACTATGAGAACAGTGTATAGTCCTCAACAATGTATAGTAATAAGTAAGTTCGGACAGATATCTCAGTTCATCAAGTCCATATATATAAATAATAATAATGAGTAATGTTCTTGTTAAATGATGTTCATGCAGAGGAAAAATAAATATGAATACTTGTTCTCTGAAACATATACGTGTGGCGTCCCACCGTATTGTTACCTGGTGAGTAATAAAAATGGAACCGATGGTCAGATTAACCACACCTCGTGTGGCTGCTGAATAGATAGAAAATATCGAGACCGCTGATCCCTGGTTAATTAACAAAGGGAAAGGTGCGAATACTGAACGCCAGACTGCGCTGGCCTGAGAGATCACCTTATGACGTTCTCACCGGAGATTCCGTCCCATAGATAGTGCTGATGATGGCCGCCAGACCGCGCTGGCCCGAAGGATCGCCTCACACCGCTCTCACCGGCGGACCCGTCCTGAGGCGAGGAGGAGTCAAGCTGGAATTAGACACCTCACGTCGACCCACCGGGTCAGATGGAAACGATGAGGCCGATGTGCTGCAGCGGAGATCGGCTTGCTGTGTCTCATAAGCACCGATCTGAGCTTACGTATCGGTTCAGACCTCTGGATGTCAGACAAGAGGTTTTGCATGTATCAGGTGTCCCAGGTGGGAACAATGAGGAGGAGTCCTAACGCGTTTCGTCACGCCCACGTGACTTTCTCAAAGGTATGACTCCTATGGCCGGGTTCTGATTTATATACCCCTTCCATACAGCACCTGTGTAGTATTTTTAATCACAGTGCAAAGCTGTTCTCAACCTTAGATCTAATTGCGCACAATTGTTATTCGTGCTTTAGCAGATAACCACAGTAATATATGAAAAACAGAACAAATTAGTGATAGTTAAAAACTTGCATTATACTATACATTGTTTTCCAATCTATATCCTAGAATAATGACACTCGGTGGCCTGACCCGATAAAAGTAATAAGAATTTGAAGTAATATAACACTCATAAAAATACATAAAAATATATAGCAATTATAAACACAGAGAGAAAGAGGTAACAAAAATACGAGATAAATAATATAATATACATATATTCTATATGCATTTGAACAGAGATAATTAGATCAAAAGCATTAAAATAAGATCCTGAGTAGTAATATACATTCCTGTACCTAGACAAAAACATTATGTTGTATATAAATATGTATAAATAATGTTATATTCCTACATATGAATCGGACATAACTATACTATTATAAATTAAATTTATACATAAAAATTTGGAGAAAAATTATATTAAAATATAAAATATATATAAATGTATAATTGAATAAAAATTGATATAAAATATCCATATATAGTGTGTTGTAAGCAAAAGAGAAAGGAAAAGGAAAAGGAAAAAAAGCAAACAAAAACGGAGTTTATGGAGACACTAAACAAAATGAAAGGAAGAATGGAGGATGAGGATTATTAACTATATGCTGTGAGTGATAGAAATATTGATAGATCAAAGATCTATATCAATATGTTCATTAAGTCCCTCTGGAACGAGGGTCCCTAACCTGTGTATCCAATAATTTTCTCTCACGCAAAGCTTTCTAAATCTATCCCCACCCCTCAATGTTGGGCTAATAGTTTCAATACCCAGCAATTTCAAATCCCGTAGGTTCCTGCAGTGAAATTCCGAGAAATGTTTGGATAATCCATGTGTAAGAATACCCTTCAGAATGTTGCGTCTATGCTCGAGAAAACGTACCTTAAGTGGTCTTGTAGTTCTACCTACATATTTCTTGTTACAATTGCACATTAGCACATATATAACATATGTGCTATTGCAATTGATAAAGGACTGTATTTCAAAGGTTTCACCCTCTACATTATTAGTGGCCTCAAACTGTCGTGTCTTATTTAAGATGAAAGAACAAGTTATACAGAAATTATGACCACATTTAAAGCACCCTTTAGGTTTCTCTGGAAGCCACTGTAAGGAACCTTTGTTTGAATGTTCCGTTTGTCTTTTATCGACAAAAAAACTAGGAGCTAAGTTCTGCTGCAAACTGGAAGATTTCTTAAACACAACGGAAGGAATGTCATTAATACACTTCTTTAGGAGAGGATCAGCATGAAGAATAGAGAAATTGTTGGTTAATATCCTTTTAATCTTAGTGGACGCAGTATTGTATTTAGTGATAAAATGTGGATTAGTAGGATCAAAAGAAGACTTTTTTCCCCTATATTGCAAGAGGTCATCCCTATTTATTTGTGAAATTTCTTTATAGGCTGCATCTGTCAAACTAACTGGATAACCCCTCTGGTGTAAAGCAGTGGTCAATTCCTTAGCTTGTTTCTCATAAGTGGCCATATCACTACAATTTCGGCGCAAACGCCGTAATTGTCCAGAGGGGATATTGTTAATCCATGGTCTATGATGTGAACTGTTAAAATGTAAAAAATTGTAATTATCCACTGTTTTCCTATAAGTTTTAGTCGTGATATGGTTGGCGTCAACAGAGAGTGTAATATCAAGAAAAGAGATGGAGTGAGCATCAATAGTACTACTAAATATCAAATTAAAATCGTTGTCATTGAGGAGTGCTGTGAAATTTGTGAAAGAAGAAACATTCCCATCGAAAATAAAAAATAAATCATCGATATAACGGCCATAGAAGACGAGGTCCGCGCCCAAGTCCCGCCCCCATATGTGCGCTTCCTCGAAAGCGCCCATATATATGTTGGCGAAGCTCGGCGCGAACCTCGTCCCCATGGCCGTACCAAGTGTCTGCAAAAAAAATTCACAATTAAATAAAAAATAATTGTGTGTAAGGATGAATTGGATAGAATTCAATATGAATTCACGCAGATCCTCAGATATCGATTTACTGTTCTCCAGACAGGACCTGACTGCCCAGATACCTTTCCGATGTGGGATGTTAGAATATAGAGCTTGCACATCGCAAGTGACAAAAAAATATGTGTTCTTCCATGTGATTTTAGATATAGAATTAAGAAAAGCTGTTGTATCTTTAATATGTGAACGTAAAGTTGTGACATGTGGCTGAAGAAAAAAATCTATGAAGTGAGATAAATTAGCAGTGAGGGAACCAACACCAGAAATAATCGGTCTACCCGGGGGTGCAGTGAGTGTTTTGTGAATTTTGGGAAGGTGATAATAAGTGGCGGTAACTGGATATGTGGGGATTAGATACTTCATCTCTTGTCTTGTAATCGTCCCCTCGTTGAACGCCTCTTCCACTAGGTTGTTTAAAAGGTGAAGATATTCTCTGGTGGGATCTGATGGTAACTTAATATATGTATTGGTATCTCTAAGTTGTCTTTCTGCTTCTTTGAGGTAATCTACTGTGTCCTGAATAACTATCCCCCCTCCCTTGTCAGCTGGCTTAATCACAAGGGAGGGGTCTTTTGCAAGAGTTTTAACTGCTAATTTCTCCCTAACTGAGAGATTATTTTTATATTTAAATCGTTTGAGTTCACGTTTGCATAATGCATTGAATTCATCTAATGTTTTTTTATAAAAGACATTAATAGGTGCACTCCTATATTGTGTAGGGAAAAATTGAGATTTATTCCTAAATTGGAAACGATTCTCCTGAGAACGGTCTAAATCGAAAAGTTTCACAGTATTAATACCTGTTTGACCTTCTAGGGATAATGACTCCAACATCTCTATTCCTATATTATCACTGTCATCCAATACTATTGCTGTTCCCTCTATTTCCTGTTTATTAAGATTTTTAGAGGCGAAATATCTTTTTCGTGTTAAAGTTCTAGTAAATCTGTTGAGGTCAACGAAAAGATCAAAAAAGTCAGGGGGTTGTGTAGGAGAGAACTTCAATCCTTTATTTAATAAACTCAACTCATGTTGGTCTAGTTGTCTGGAGGAGAGGTTATAAATGTTAGAATTGTCTATGTTCTTAAATCCTTTCTTTTTTTGTACTCTGCGTCCTCCTCTCGATCCTCTACACTGATTTCCCTTCTTCTTTTTGGGGTCTCCAATCGGAGTACCTCGTACCGATTTCTTGCAGTTGTGGGCGACAGCCTGTTCCCCCCCTGATCCTCCCCTAAAAAAGATGCATGTTTAGTACTCCCGTTGTATGTTAAAGTATCTCTATCAGTTTGCTTAGGTCTAACTGTTTTGTCTTCCTGTTGTCTAACTGGAAGATCTCTAGCCATTTGTCGTCCCTGGAAATCCCTATGATTTGTATATGAATTTTTAGAATATTCTGTTGAAGATTTCGAATGACTATTGCGTTCTCTAGGAACTAAATGTTCCCTGTTAAATGGAGAGCCTGAATATATATAGGGTCCACTTTTGGCCCTATAGTCTTTTTTGTAAGCTCCCTGATAATAAGGGTTAAAGGTATTTCTTTTGTTGGAATTGCTCCTCTGCCTGGAGGTCTCATATGGTTTTTTATTATATGTTCTTACCCTATCTCTCCTATAGTCATCAAGATCCCTACTAAATTTCTTGTTCTTCCCCTCTATAATTTCTCTCTCATATTTTTCCAGTTTGCTATTTAGTTTATGATCATTGGACTTAAATTGTGGATGATCCGAAAAGACCAAAAGGGATTGCTTTGTTTCCTCAATATCCTTGGTGATTGAATCGATCTTATTACTCCTATATGATACTAGGAGTTCCATCAAGGAAAACGAACAATTATCCAACAGCAAATCCCATTGGTCTTTGAGGATATGGTCATCAATGAAAGACAATGTCTTAAAAATCCTTAGACCTCTAGGTATTTTCCTGTTTTTTATATACTTCTGTAGTGTCACCATATCCCACCAATGGCGAGTCTCTGTTTTTAATAAATCCTCCAGTTTAAAGAACAATTGGTTAAAGATTTTATCCTTATCTTCAATTGTTCTGGGTGTGATGACACTATCTGTGTCATCAGTGATATCTATCTCATATCTCTGTCGCCTCTTTAATCTCTCTGTGAAACAAGTGAAATCTGTCATCTTTCAAATAGAAAATATATAAATCCCCAAAAAAATTATATGTAAAAATCCCAAAAAAAGCCGCCACCAGATAAAACAGAAATAATCAGCAAAAAAAAACAAAGAACCTAGGCGCTAATTTTTACGGGAAAATTAAATATATTTATATATATATATAAATATATACACATGCAAATATGCACATGTATATCCAGTTTAATCGTAGCTCTTTAGTTCCCGTTCGCTGCTGCAAACAAACTTCTGTATGTTTGTAATTGTATATAAGAAATAAGAAAAAGATACAGCAGCGCCTGGGATCAACAGAGCATACAATATAGCACAATTAGTCAATTAATTACACATGCAAATATAAGTCACCGAGTGTCAAATCAATCCAACCCAATCAATAATGCACATAAAATGTTTTAATATAACACAATAGAATTGTATTTAAAATATACTGTGCACAGTATTAAATTGGAAAGATGCTTTGAAAAAGCCAAAAGAGAGAACATATAAAACATAAACATAAAAATGTGTCCACTATTGAACACAGTAGTATAGCATGTATAATATCACAGACCTGTCTCAGTTAGAAAATGTGATCATTAAGAAACACTATTGCGCAATTTAACTTGAAACAATGACTATGAGAACAGTGTATAGTCCTCAACAATGTATAGTAATAAGTAAGTTCGGACAGATATCTCAGTTCATCAAGTCCATATATATAAATAATAATAATGAGTAATGTTCTTGTTAAATGATGTTCATGCAGAGGAAAAATAAATATGAATACTTGTTCTCTGAAACATATACGTGTGGCGTCCCACCGTATTGTTACCTGGTGAGTAATAAAAATGGAACCGATGGTCAGATTAACCACACCTCGTGTGGCTGCTGAATAGATAGAAAATATCGAGACCGCTGATCCCTGGTTAATTAACAAAGGGAAAGGTGCGAATACTGAACGCCAGACTGCGCTGGCCTGAGAGATCACCTTATGACGTTCTCACCGGAGATTCCGTCCCATAGATAGTGCTGATGATGGCCGCCAGACCGCGCTGGCCCGAAGGATCGCCTCACACCGCTCTCACCGGCGGACCCGTCCTGAGGCGAGGAGGAGTCAAGCTGGAATTAGACACCTCACGTCGACCCACCGGGTCAGATGGAAACGATGAGGCCGATGTGCTGCAGCGGAGATCGGCTTGCTGTGTCTCATAAGCACCGATCTGAGCTTACGTATCGGTTCAGACCTCTGGATGTCAGACAAGAGGTTTTGCATGTATCAGGTGTCCCAGGTGGGAACAATGAGGAGGAGTCCTAACGCGTTTCGTCACGCCCACGTGACTTTCTCAAAGGTATGACTCCTATGGCCGGGTTCTGATTTATATACCCCTTCCATACAGCACCTGTGTAGTATTTTTAATCACAGTGCAAAGCTGTTCTCAACCTTAGATCTAATTGCGCACAATTGTTATTCGTGCTTTAGCAGATAACCACAGTAATATATGAAAAACAGAACAAATTAGTGATAGTTAAAAACTTGCATTATACTATACATTGTTTTCCAATCTATATCCTAGAATAATGACACTCGGTGGCCTGACCCGATAAAAGTAATAAGAATTTGAAGTAATATAACACTCATAAAAATACATAAAAATATATATAGCAATTATAAACACAGAGAGAAAGAGGTAACAAAAATACGAGATAAATAATATAATATACATATATTCTATATGCATTTGAACAGAGATAATTAGATCAAAAGCATTAAATTTTGTTACCTCTTTCTCTCTGTGTTTATAATTGCTATATATTTTTATGTATTTTTATGAGTGTTATATTACTTCAAATTCTTATTACTTTTATCGGGTCAGGCCACCGAGTGTCATTATTCTAGGATATAGATTGGAAAACAATGTATAGTATAATGCAAGTTTTTAACTATCACTAATTTGTTCTGTTTTTCATATATTACTGTGGTTATCTGCTAAAGCACGAATAACAATTGTGCGCAATTAGATCTAAGGTTGAGAACAGCTTTGCACTGTGATTAAAAATACTACACAGGTGCTGTATGGAAGGGGTATATAAATCAGAACCCGGCCATAGGAGTCATACCTTTGAGAAAGTCACGTGGGCGTGACGAAACGCGTTAGGACTCCTCCTCATTGTTCCCACCTGGGACACCTGATACATGCAAAACCTCTTGTCTGACATCCAGAGGTCTGAACCGATACGTAAGCTCAGATCGGTGCTTATGAGACACAGCAAGCCGATCTCCGCTGCAGCACATCGGCCTCATCGTTTCCATCTGACCCGGTGGGTCGACGTGAGGTGTCTAATTCCAGCTTGACTCCTCCTCGCCTCAGGACGGGTCCGCCGGTGAGAGCGGTGTGAGGCGATCCTTCGGGCCAGCGCGGTCTGGCGGCCATCATCAGCACTATCTATGGGACGGAATCTCCGGTGAGAACGTCATAAGGTGATCTCTCAGGCCAGCGCAGTCTGGCGTTCAGTATTCGCACCTTTCCCTTTGTTAATTAACCAGGGATCAGCGGTCTCGATATTTTCTATCTATTCAGCAGCCACACGAGGTGTGGTTAATCTGACCATCGGTTCCATTTTTATTACTCACCAGGTAACAATACGGTGGGACGCCACACGTATATGTTTCAGAGAACAAGTATTCATATTTATTTTTCCTCTGCATGAACATCATTTAACAAGAACATTACTCATTATTATTATTTATATATATGGACTTGATGAACTGAGATATCTGTCCGAACTTACTTATTACTATACATTGTTGAGGACTATACACTGTTCTCATAGTCATTGTTTCAAGTTAAATTGCGCAATAGTGTTTCTTAATGATCACATTTTCTAACTGAGACAGGTCTGTGATATTATACATGCTATACTACTGTGTTCAATAGTGGACACATTTTTATGTTTATGTTTTATATGTTCTCTCTTTTGGCTTTTTCAAAGCATCTTTCCAATTTAATACTGTGCACAGTATATTTTAAATACAATTCTATTGTGTTATATTAAAACATTTTATGTGCATTATTGATTGGGTTGGATTGATTTGACACTCGGTGACTTATATTTGCATGTGTAATTAATTGACTAATTGTGCTATATTGTATGCTCTGTTGATCCCAGGCGCTGCTGTATCTTTTTCTTATTTCTTATATACAATTACAAACATACAGAAGTTTGTTTGCAGCAGCGAACGGGAACTAAAGAGCTACGATTAAACTGGATATACATGTGCATATTTGCATGTGTATATATTTATATATATATATAAATATATTTAATTTTCCCGTAAAAATTAGCGCCTAGGTTCTTTGTTTTTTTTTTGCTGATTATTTCTGTTTTATCTGGTGGCGGCTTTTTTTGGGATTTTTACATATAATTTTTTTGGGGATTTATATATTTTCTATTTGAAAGATGACAGATTTCACTTGTTTCACAGAGAGATTAAAGAGGCGACAGAGATATGAGATAGATATCACTGATGACACAGATAGTGTCATCACACCCAGAACAATTGAAGATAAGGATAAAATCTTTAACCAATTGTTCCTTTAAACTGGAGGATTTATTAAAAACAGAGACTCGCCATTGGTGGGATATGGTGACACTACAGAAGTATATAAAAAACAGGAAAATACCTAGAGGTCTAAGGATTTTTAAGACATTGTCTTTCATTGATGACCATATCCTCAAAGACCAATGGGATTTGCTGTTGGATAATTGTTCGTTTTCCTTGATGGAACTCCTAGTATCATATAGGAGTAATAAGATCGATTCAATCACCAAGGATATTGAGGAAACAAAGCAATCCCTTTTGGTCTTTTCGGATCATCCACAATTTAAGTCCAATGATCATAAACTAAATAGCAAACTGGAAAAATATGAGAGAGAAATTATAGAGGGGAAGAACAAGAAATTTAGTAGGGATCTTGATGACTATAGGAGAGATAGGGTAAGAACATATAATAAAAAACCATATGAGACCTCCAGGCAGAGGAGCAATTCCAACAAAAGAAATACCTTTAACCCTTATTATCAGGGAGCTTACAAAAAAGACTATAGGGCCAAAAGTGGACCCTATATATATTCAGGCTCTCCATTTAACAGGGAACATTTAGTTCCTAGAGAACGCAATAGTCATTCGAAATCTTCAACAGAATATTCTAAAAATTCATATACAAATCATAGGGATTTCCAGGGACGACAAATGGCTAGAGATCTTCCAGTTAGACAACAGGAAGACAAAACAGTTAGACCTAAGCAAACTGATAGAGATACTTTAACATACAACGGGAGTACTAAAC